>NC_134354.1:280401057-280638557 GCF_048569485.1 Anomaloglossus baeobatrachus | reverse complement strand
TTCGAAGACCAACTGATGCAGGAAGCACAATTCTGCATATATGTACTGCAGCAAGCCTTTGAGTACTGGGCTAATTTCTAGTACTGCAGGTCTTGATTACATGCATGTGGCTAGCTTTGTCTGAAATCCAGGTCATGTGTCTCTCCCTCTGTTACGGAGATTGAGCAGAATGTAGTGTGTGGAAACTGCTTTTGAGACAAGGCTTTTTAGTGTGAGCTGTGCACAAAGGGAAATAAATTTGTTTACTGCTGTAAACACAGGACCTCAAGTTGAAGGGGACATCAAGACTGGTGGGACAATACTCCTTGTTTATGAAAAGTTTGTTTCAAGAAAATAGACTGAAAACTGTTCGGGTGAGCCCGCACTAACAATTACACTACTCAGAAAAAGTTAGGGATATTTGGCTTTCGAGTGAAATTTCAGGATGATCCTAAAATGCCCTCTAACTTTTTCAGCTGAACTTAATGTGATCTTCTCTAAACATTTGAAGGCACATGTCCAACTGTTCAGGGTTTCCATACTTTTTCATAACTTGCTATTCTCTAACATGGAGCTTAATGGCAAAATTCACAACAGGTGTTTGATCCTTGACTTGCCCAATAAATTTCGGAGTTCAGTTAGATTTGGTATTTAAACAGTCCTCCTCACCATGCTGTTCACATTTTGACATCATGAGACTAAGGCTATGTGCGCACTAGGCGTTTTTGCCGCGTTTTTAGCGGCGTTTTTTACCGCGTTTTTGTGCTGAAAACGCAGTGACATTGCTTCCCCAGCAATGTCAATGGGTTTTCAGAAGTGCTGTCCTCACACAGCGGTTTTTTTTTAGCTGCGTTTTTGTGGTGACCACAAAAACGCAGCATGTCAATTATTTCTGCGTTTTCCACTGCGTTTTTCACTCATTGAATTCAATGAGATGTTAAAAACGCAATGAATAACGCATATAGCCGCGTTTCTATGACTAAAAACGCAGCTATAAACGCAAGGGGTGGGTACTACAGTGACGTGTACAGGAAGAGGATTCCTTCTGTTGGTAAACACAGAAGCATGAATCCTCCCGGTACCGTCACCGCTGCCTCCACCTCCCGTCCTGTGCATGTCAGCTCCGTGCGGCGTCATGTCTGGGCGGGAGGTGGAGGCAGCGGCGAAAACCAAAGTGAACAGTAGAAAAAAAAAAAAATGTCATATACTCACCTGTCCGCAGGGTCCCGGTGCCATGCCCGCTCCCAGCTCCTCCCGGTCCCGCCGCTCTGGCTGTGTGCAGTCTCCCCGGGGCAGGACCTTGCTTGCAGGACCTGGCGGTGGATCACCTGATGCAGTCACCTGACGCATCAGCTGATCGCGGTGTCGCCGGCTTTTTCGCGCCCGGCCGGCTATCAGCTGATCCTGCCGTCAGGGGACTTCATCAGCTGATTACCGGCAGCTCCGGCAGCGATCGTATAGGATCAGACTCCTGTCCAATCGATCGCTCCAGGAGCTGCCGGTAATCACCACAGCACATAAGTGAGTATTATTTATTTTTTTTTTTTCTACTGATGCATCAGCTGATTGTATAATCGGCTTTTATACAATCAGCTGATGTGTGATGTGATTCAGGCACTTGATCCTGACACATCATCTGATCGCTTTGCCTTCCAGCAAACCGATCAGATGATATTGGATCCTGATTGGACGGCGCGGGACCCTGACCCAGGATTACTGCGGAGGGGGGTTTATTTCAATAAAGATGGAGTCACTAATTGTGTTGTGTTTTATTTCTAATAAAAATATTTTTCTCTGTGTTGTGTTTTTTTTTTATCATTACTAGAAATTCATGGTGGCCATGTCTAATATTGGCGTGACACCATGAATTTCGGGCTTAGGGCCAGCTATACAGCTAGCCCTAACCCCATTATTACCTAGCTAGCCACCCGGCTTCAGGGCAGCTGGAAGAGTTGGATACAGCGCCAGAAGATGGCGCTTCTATGAAAGCGCCATTTTCTGGGGTGGCTGCGGACTGCAATTCGCAGTGGGGGTGCCCAGAAAGCATGGGCACCCTGCACTGTGGATTCCAATCCCCAGCTGCCTAGTTGTACCCGGCTGGACTCAAAAATTAGGCGAAGCCCACGTCATTTTTTTTTTTAATTATTTCATGAAATAATTAAAAAAAAAGGGCTTCTCTATATTTTTGGTTCCCAGCCGGGTACAAATAGGCAGCTGGGGGTTGGGGGCAGCCCGTACCTGCCTGCTGTACCCGGCTAGCATACAAAAATATGGCGAAGCCCACGTCATTTTTTTTTTCTTTTTGGGCAAAAAACTGCATACAGTCCTGGATGGAGGATGCTGAGACTTGTAGTTCTGCAGCTGCTGTCTGCTCTCCTGCATACACTAGTGAATGGAGGATGCTGAGACTTGTAGTTCTGCAGCTGCTGTCTGCTCTCCTGCATACACTAGTGAATGGAGGATGCTGAGACTTGTAGTTCTGCAGCTGCTGTCTGCTCTCCTGCATACACTAGTGAATGGAGGATGCTGAGACTTGTAGTTCTGCAGCTGCTGTCTGCTCTCCTGCATACACTAGTGAATGGAGGATGCTGAGACTTGTAGTTCTGCAGCTGCTGTCTGCTCTCCTCCATACACTAGTGAATGGAGGATGCTGAGACTTGTAGTTCTGCAGCTGCTGTCTGCTCTCCTGCATACACTAGTTCTGCAGCTGTCTGCTCTCCTGCATACAATGAACATTTTGAAGAAGGAAATGACATCAGACCTTTTTTTTTTTTTTTTCATCAACAATCTTTAATGGCATTGTGCACTGATTAAAAACGCAGTGAGCAAAAACGCAGCAAAAAACGCACCAAATCGCGGCAAAAACGCATGCGTTTTTGCCGCGTTTTTTTAGCCGCGGGTGCGTTTTTTAGACAAAAACGCACATAAAAACGCAGCGTGAAAAAACGCCTAGTGCGCACATACCCTAAGGCTACATGCGCACGCTGCTTTTTTTCCTGCTTTTTTGCTGCTTTTTTGGCTGCAGTTTTGTCAGCAGAACTTTCTGACATCTGACTTCCCAGCAAAGTCTATGAGAAGTCAGATTTGTCATGCGCACACTGCAGTTTATTTGTCAGCGTTTTTTTTTGTCAAAAGTTTGTGACAAAAAAAATGCACCATGTTCATTCTTCCTGCGTTTTTGTCAACATTTGTCACCCATTTAAATCAATGAGGGCATCAAAAACGCAGGAAAAATGCCTGCTAATCAAAAGTGGTGCATTTTACCTGCCTTTTACCTGCGTTTTTGCTAGCAAAAACGCAGGTGATTTGTCAGGAAGTGAGGTCAGGCAAGTGGTCCCGTCCCGTCCCGTCCCGTCCTCCACGTGTTCCCCGAAGTACCGCTGTCCCCAGGGGAGATGATGTGGAGGACGGGGACTATCAGCAGCGGCAGCGAGAGGGGGATGGACATTGGCAGCTGAAAACATTGATTTTTCCCTCTTGCTGCTGCCGCCGCCGCTGATAGTCCCGTCCTCCCCGTGTTCCCCGAAGTACCGCGGTCCCCGCACAGGGGAGATGATGGACCCCTCTCACCGCCGCCGCTGACAGTCCCGGGCTCCACGCTCCTGCCGCCGGCCGGCTCCACGCTCCTGCCGCCGGCCGGCTCCACGCTGCTGCCGCCGGCCGGCTCCACGCTCCTGCCGCCGGCCGGCTCCACGCGCCTGCCGCCGGCCGGCTCCACGCTGCTGCCGCCGGCCGGCTCCACGCTCCTGCCGCCGGCCGGCTCCACGCTCCTGCCGCCGGCCGGCTCCACGCTCCTGCCGCCGGCTCCACGCTCCTGCCGCTGGCTCCACGCTCCTGCCGCCGGCTCCACGCTGTAGCGCGATCAGCTGAGCTGTCAGAGGTTACTCGCGGCCACCGCTGCATCCAGTGACAGCGGGTAACCTCGGTGACAGCTCAGCTGATCGCGCTATTGTCTTCATTAGCTGCATGGAGGTGACCGGAGCGGCGGTGTCTGCTGCTTCTCCGGTCACCTCCATGCAGCACTGCTGGATGCGACGCTGGAGCATGCTGGATTACGCCGGACAAGGAGGGCTTTGTCGGGGTTAATAAATTGGTAATGAGGGAATGTGTTTGTGTTTTTTATTTCTAATAAAGGATTTTTTCGGGTGTGTGTGTTTACTGTAACTTACAGATTAATCATGGAGGGTGTCTCATAGACGCCTGACATGATTAATCTAGGATTTAGTGGCAGCTATGGGCTGCCAATAACTCCTTATTACCCCGATTTGCCAACGCACCAGGGTAAATCGGGAAGAGCCGGGTACAGTCCCAGAACTGTCGCATATAATGTATGCGGCAATTCTGGGCGGCTGCTGACTGATATTGTTAGGCTGGGGGGCTCCCCATAACGTGGGGCTCCCCATCCTGAGAATACCAGCCTTCAGCCGTATGGCTTTATCTGGCTGGCATTAAAATTGGGGGGACCGCACGCCGTTTTTTTTAATTATTTATTTATTTCTAATTTTTTTTTTTTTCCAATTCAACAAGCTTTATGGGCTTGTTTGAACTGAAAAATACATGAAACAATTGTTGACAAAACTGCAGCCAAAAACGCACCAAAAAAGCAGCAAAAATGCACCAAAAAAGCACCTACATTTTTTGTGACATTTCCAGGCTCTCTCTGACAAGGTGCAGTTTTGGCTGCAGTTTTGGCTGCAGTTTTGGCTGCAGTTTGTGAACACGAAAAAGAAGCAGCGTGCGCATGTAGCCTAAAGGCCCCTTTACACACTGAGACTTTCTAGCGATCCCACCAGCGATCCCAACCTGGCTGGGATCGCTACAAAGTCTCTGGTGAGCTGTCAAACAGGCAGACCTGGCCAACGACGCAACAGCGATCCGGACCTGCAGAACGACCTAGCTAGTCATTGGGGACGTTGTAAAGCAGCTTTTTGAAAGGGAAGTCGCTGTAAAGTCCCCTTTACACACTGAGACTTTCTAGCGATCATGCTGCACAGCGGGAAACAAAGGACCAAAGAATGGTCCTGAACGATTTGTAGCGATCAGCAACTTCACAGCAGGGGCCAGGTCGCTGATGTGTTTCACACACTGCAATGTCGCTGGGGAGGTCGCTATAACGTCACAAAACCGGTTGCGTTACAGCGATGTCGTTTGCGATGTTGCAGTGTGTAAAGCCACCTTAAGACAACACCTAAAAATTGTTCAACATTGCCTCGCCATTGTGAGACTTCAAGCAGGATATTCTCAGAGGGAAGTGGCCAGTGAGCTTAGTGTCACCGTCTGTCAACAGAGATACAGAGAGACTGGAAGAGGCACTAAAAGGCATATAGGTTGACGAATTTTGGCCACATCCTACACGGATACCACTTCATTTTGAACAATGCCTTTCAGAGCCAGATGATGAATGCCACACAACTCCAGGCAGATTTAAGAGAGGTGAGAGGCACCCAAGTGTCACATCAGACCATTTGAAACCGTTAACATCCGTGTGGTCTACTTGTGGCCTGCAAGGGCACCTGATCGCACCACTAGTCACATACGTCACCATCTTACTGGATGACGGACTAGTGTGCATCAGTGCTGTTCACTGATGAAAGTCGATTCATGCTGAGGAGAAATAAAGGCCACCAATGATGTTGGAGACATCAAGGAGAGCGCTATGCATCCGCCACTCTTGTCACCAGACAACTTTTTGGTGGTGGTGTTACAGTGTAGACCATCTAGTCAATACAGAACTGCCTTACACTTTGTGAATGATACAGTGATAAGCCCCTACTACTTGAATAACATCATTAATCCAGTCACTGTGCCTCTGCATGAGCAACACAGATCAACAGATGCAACAGCTCATTGAGGTTGCATCATTAGGGAATGGCTGCTGGAAACTGGCGTACCTCAAATGGAGTGGCCTGCACTCGCTCCAGATTTGAATCCCATTGAAAACATATGGGATCAGCTGAGTCGCTGTGCAGAGGGCCGTACCTCTGTACCCCAGAACCTCAAAGACCTGAGGGCCACCCTTCAAGAAGAGTTGGATGCCACGCCCCAGCAGACAATACCTCGACTTGTGAACAACATGAGAAGTTAATGTCAATCTGTAATTGATGCTCAAGGCTACATGACAAGTTATTGAGCCTGACATTTTTGAGGGGGTATTTCCACCACTGTTATTGGCTTTTGTTTCAATAACTTGTTTGAGATGAGGAAATCACCACTGCATGATTCTACTTAGATGCTCTACTTTCATGATAAAATATCACTACAGTGTGAACGTTTTACGTTTTACATATATTTCACCCAATAGTCAACTATCTCTACTTTTTTGTGAGTAGTTGGATGTAACCCCAGCATTTTGTGCACAATGGGTGCATTTCTGGTACTACCAAAAGGACAAGCCTCTTCAGTCCCAGATTTTCTACCTGTTACACCTGATGCAAAAATGGCTGCAGCCTGAGACCTGCTTGCTTGGACAGATGGTGGAGAGAGTGGTTGTGGACCGATTTATCCATGCACTACCGAAAACCATGTAAAACTGGGTTGCCCTGGGAGATCCCTGGGATGCAGATGACTGTGAGTCTCGTGGAAATATATTTAGCTGTGGAGACCTCTTTGAGCAATCAAGGGAGCCTTAAGTCACTTTTTTGGGATACACAAAAAAAGGTCTAAGTCTCAGGAGGGGTTAGAGCCGGGTTCAAAGGGTACATCTCATACCATTGTCTGTTGGAGGTGTTTCTCCCCAAATCAGTTATCAGCCATTTGTCCTTTACCTTCTGAGCCAATGCACTGCTCCATAGGCTGGCACTACTCTTACTTTGCCTGCCCTGACTGACAGTGCTGTTCCTCATCCTGGCAAGGGACATCAGCTGTGACAGGTGACAGTGAATGGTGTAACTGTCATTGGACTCAGGTTTGGTGACCCTGGTAAGGACCACACTCCTGCATTTGCTAGTCCCTAGAGAGGGGGTAGGGGTAAGCTGTATCCATGCTGACACCAAGAACTATTGCATGTCTCAGGTCAACTTACGCAAAAGACTGCGGTTCCGTGATCACTTCCCAGTAGTCTGGTATGCTGCCAGGAGGTGGCTATAGTAATAAGGTCATGTGATGTGAACAGTGAATTTCATTTCACTTTACTAGCTTGAAAGTAAGATTTGTAGGCATCACTTACAGCCAATATCCATAACCTGGAAGAGTCCCAGGACAACTATGAGACTGCCAAGTTCAGAGACTTATCAGTTAGTGGTACCCTGGAAAATTTAAATATGTTAACTGATGTTCTCTAGGAGCCAGGAGCCTAAAGTCATTGGCCACAAATGGCCAGGCATAATAATGATCTGTTGTGTTGAGGGACCAAAGTGAGAGGCTAGATAAAAGAAGATATCCTCAAGGCACAAGAAGCACAGTCCAGGTCCAGGGAGTATAATTGGTTGGTTCAAGTGAGACAATTTTAACCATGGGATCGAGTACTTGTGTTAGTACCCACAGGGGAGACCAGGTTCCTTACCCAGTGGCTAGGACCCTATACGGTGGTGGAAAAGGTTAGAGGTCAACTATAAAATACATCAACTAGAGAATAGGAAGCCCTTTCCTATATATTATGGCAACCTGCTAAAATCCTGGAAGGATAGGAAACCACTAGAAACCCCTTTGTCACCTTTCCAAAGACAACACAGCTGGAAAATGGTACCCAAAAATCAGGGCAGGTTCTTGGGATTAGTGGATCACCCGCGAGTCATCAAGCATGAGTCTCCTGCTTGGGTCAATTTAAAGAGCCCTATGTCATGATTCGCCTCCCTATCCACATGGCTAGGGGGCGGAGCCTTCTCTCAGGCCTCACTTCCGGCCCCTGGATGCCTTTAAAATCTGACACTTCCAGTGAACCAGCGCCGGCTATAAGCTTAGTGCTGCTTTGCCTGTGATTGCTGGTCCTGTGAGTGATATCCTGATCTGTCTGTTCCTGTGCCCCCGTGCCCTTGTCTGTATTCTGTCCCCTGGTCGTCCCTCCTGTCCTGTGTCCCCCCTCCTATTCCCCACTCTGTTGCTTCCTCCGGTACTGACCTTGGCCTGACTTTGACTCTGCTTTTGCTCGTCCCTCCGGTCCTGCTTCTGCCCGTATGGTGTTTGACCCAGCCTGTCTGACTATTCCTTGCATGCTCTGCTTCTCAGCTGTGCTGATTAGGCAGTGCATGAGAACGCTGTGCATTTCCTTCCTGGTTCTCATTGCTCTGTGTAGTGTCGTCTGCTGCAGAGCCATGGCTCCCCCTGGTGGCAGCATTACAGTATAGCCGGCCTCAATAGGCTTTATCTCCCATAGGAAGGGAAAAAAAAAGCCATTTAATTCTTGGTAGTGGGATCCAACTTTGCAGGATAACAGACTGTAATGGATCCACTCAGTACTTTGTGCGAGCAAGTAGCCAACCTTACGCAGCTGGTGCAGGATTTGGCTGCAGAGCATCGCACCCTAGTAACTTCACACAACATTCTGCAGAGTGAGGTTTCTGCTTCTGCGAGGGCCACCTCTGTGGCAGTTACCTCACAAACTGCAGGACAGCATAGTCCCACTGATGTCCAACTGACCTCCCCCGAACCCACGGTGATGCTCCCCGATAAATTCTCGGGGGAGAAAAACCTATTTCGGACATTTAGGGAGAGTTGCAGGCTTCTCTTCACTCTCCGGCCTCGGTCCTCGGGGAATGAGACCCAGCGGGTGGGGATCATCATGTCGTTACTTAGAGGGGGTCCCCAGACCTGGGCGTTTTCCCTACCCCTTCGGCCCCGGAACGGCATTCGGTTGACCTCTTCTTTGACTCTCTCGGGGTGATATATGACGAACCAGACCGTGTACGGGTGGCTGAGGACAGGATCATGTGTCTCACTCAGGGAAACCACACTGCTGAGCTATATTGTTCTGAGTTTCGGCAGTGGTCCACTGAGGTACAATGGAATGGTTCTGCACTCAGGTGCCAATTCCGGAGAGGTCTTTCAGACTCCCTGAAAGACGCTTTGGCTCTGCACCCTCCTCCCAGCACCTTGGATGATGCGATGACGGAGGCAGTTCGTATGGACCGCAGATTACGGGAAAGAAGGGGAACCATGTGTGAGATTCTGCCCCCTCTACCTAGGGCACCTTCTTTGCCGGCTACGGAACAGATGGAAGTTGGAGCCTTCAGTCCAGATGAGAAGGAGAGGAGAAGACGCCGGGATCTCAAGCTGTGCTTCTATTGTGGACACCATGGACACTGGAGGAAAGACTGCCCGGCTTGCCCCTCCGCTAAACAGTCGTTGGGAAACTTCTAAGTCTGGGTAACGGTCGACGAGGTTGCCCAAACTATCAGGTACCTTTCCTCTCCTCCAATAAGATACTTCTGAATGTCAACCTCCGGGTCAAGGAGTCGGTCTGGTCTGCTACTGCCTTTGTTGACTGTGGGTCCGCTATGAACTTCATTGACTCTGAGTTGGTCCAAAGATTAGAGTTAGGGACAGTGAGGTTAGAAGGACCCATTCAACTCCTGGCAATTGATAAAACACCGCTGCCTCAAAACCTCATTCGGTTTGCTACAGAAAAATTTACTCTGGTGATCGGGTCTCTGCATTCTGAAACTATTTCTTGTTTTGTAATGGCCAATCTCCCTGCTGGATTAGTGTTGGGGTATCCATGGCTAAGGTTACATAATCCCGTTATTGATTGGGAGTGTCATACCATAGTCAAATGGAGTCCTGCTTGTCATAAAAGGTGTTTTCAATCTGTACCTGTGTTCTCCGTAAGTCCTGAGCGTCTTCCGGAATACCTGAGGGACTACGGAGACGTATTCTCGGAAACAGAGGCCGAGGTTTTGCCGCCTCATCGCCCATATGACTGTGCCATTGATTTACTTCCCAATACCAAATTGCCCAAGGCCCGTTTATATCACCTCTCGGGTCCAGAAAGGGCTGCTATGAAATCATACATATCTGATAGTATACGTAAAGGGCATATCCGTCCTTCTTCTTCCCCTGTGGCTGCTGGGTTCTTTTTTGTAAAGAAGAAGGACGGAGGTTTAAGGCTATGTCTCGATTTCCGAGAATTAAACAAAATTACTGTGAAAAACACGTATCCGCTTCCACTCATCCCTGATCTCTACAACCAACTCTCTGAAGCCCGGTAGTTTACCAAACTAGATCTCAGGGGGGCCTATAATCTTATCCGTATTAGAGAAGGGGATGAGTGGAAAACAGCCTTTCTGACGTCAGAGGGGTTATTCGAGAATTTGGTGATGCCTTTTGGTCTAACAAATGCCCCTGCGGTGTTTCAAAATTTCATCAACGATATCTTTTCCGATTTTCTTGGTCATTTTGTGGTCATCTATCTCGATGACATTTTGATTTATTCTGCTGATAGAGATACGCATATTATGCATGTTCGCTCAGTATTACAGAGATTACGTGATAACCATCTGTTTGCCAAGCTTGAAAAATGTGTTTTCTCTGTTCAGGAAATAGCCTTTCTTGGGTTACTCCTTTCTCGTGATGGGTTTAAAATTGACCCAGGAAAGGTGCAGGCTATCGTGGATTGGGTGCAACCCAGGGATATCAAGGCGCTACAACGCTTTTTGGGTTTCGCTAATTATTATCGAAGGTTCATTAAGGGGTTTTCTCAAAATTGCCAAGCCATTGACTGACCTTACACGGAAAGGGGCGGATCTGCAGAACTGGTCGCAAACGGCTGTCCAGGCCTTTCTTGAGTTAAAAAACCGGTTCATGTCCGCCCCAGTCCTGGTACAGCCTGACCTCGAGGCGCCGTTTGTTGTTGAGGTGGATGCCTCAGAGGTGTGAGCTGTTCTCTCTCAGGGCCCTGCTGCTCTGACTAATCTGCGACCATGTGCGTTCTTCTCCAAGAAATTCACTCCAGCTGAGAAGAACTATGATGTGGGTAACCGTGACTTATTGGCGGTAAAGTTGGCATTCGAAGAATGGAGGCATTTTTTGGAGGGTGCTGTTCACCGTATTACTGTCATCACTGATCATAAAAACCTCGCGTATATCGAGTCCGCCAAGAGATTGACGCCTCGACAAGCGAGGTGGGCTCTTTTCTTTTCTAGATTTCATTTTTGTATTACTTTTCAGCCGGGGTCTAAAAACGTGAGGGCAGATGCACTGTCTTGTAGTTTGGACCCGGTGTCACCTCCGGAGCCTCCTTCCTCCATTCTTCCACGAGGGGTGGTGGTCGCTGCCTTGTCGTCCGAGTTAGAGGCTGAGGTCAGGGAGGCCCAGTCCTCAGCGCCATCTTCCGCTCCAGACACTAAACTGTTTGTCCCTTTGCACCTCCGGTTACGAGTACTTCAAGAGTTCCATGAGTCCGTACTTAGTGGCCATCCTGGAGTTACAGCCACTCGCAGGGCTGTTGCTCGACTGTTTTGGTGGCCGTCTCTTCACTCAGATGTTGCTCGGTTTGTGTCTGACTGTGCTACATGTGCCCGTGCTAAGGTATGTCGTAACCGGCCGGCCGGGGAACTGGTTCCATTACCTGTTCCTGAAAGACCATGGACCCACGTGTCCATGGATTTCATTACGGACCTCCCTGTCTCAAATGGTATGACTGTGATCTGGGTGGTGGTGGATCGTTTTAGTAAACAGGCACATTTTGTTCCCCTCTCCGGTCTACCTTCTGCTGCGACCCTTGCCAACCACTTTATTGACCAGGTGGTTCGGTTACATGGGTTGCCCCTGAATATTGTGTCTGACAGGGGGGTACAATTCATTTCTCGGTTTTGGAGGGTCTTGTGCAGGAGGTTGGGAATTGAGTTGTCCTTCTCGTCCGCCTATCATCCCGAATCTAATGGGCAGACGGAAAGGACGAATCAGACCCTTGAGCAAATCCTGCGGTGCTTGGTTTCTGCTCAGCAGGAGGATTGGTGTACGTTTTTGCCCCTTGCGGAGTTTGCATTCAATAGCAGAGTCCATCAGTCTACGGGAACTTCTCCCTTCTTCTGTAATTATGGGTTTCACCCTCACTTCGGGACCTTCTCTAGAGTGGATTCGGGGTGTCCAGGGGCCGACTCCATCGTTCAGCATCTGGGAGAGGTATGGAAGGAGGTACATCGGTGCATCGTGACGGCTCAACAGTCCCAGAAACGCCAACGGACAAATGCCGTTCTCTGGGACCCCCCTTTCAGGTGGGGGACAAAGTGTAGCTGTCCACTCGGAATATCAGGCTCAGAGTTCCGTCTGCTAAGTTGGGTCCTAAGTTTATAGGGCCCTATGAGATCATCGAAGTGATCAACCCGGTGGCCTTTCGGTTGCAACTGCCCCAGACCTTGCGTATTCCCAATGTATTTCATACCTCCTTGCTTAAGCCATTTGTCCCTTCGGTGGTGGATTCTCAGACCCCTCCGGCTCCGATACTGGTGGACGGTGAGGAGGAGTACGAAGTTCAGCGTATTATCGACTCTCGTTGGGTTCGTAGTTCTCTCCAGTATCTGATTCACTGGAAGGGTTACGGTCCGGAGGACCGGTACTGGGTGCCGGCTTGCTCCGTGCGGGCCGATCGGTTAATTGCGGCTTTCCACCGGAAGTATCCTGGGAAGCCTGGGGTTCCAGTGGCCCCCCCTTGAGGAGGGGGTACTGTCATGATTCGCCTCCCTATACACATGGCTAGGGGGCGGAGCCTTCTCTCAGGCCTCACTTCCGGCCCCTGGATGCCTTTAAAAGCTGACACTTCCAGTGAACCAGCGCCGGCTATAAGCTTAGCGCTGCTTTACCTGTGATTGCTGGTCCTGTGAGTGATATCCTGATCTGTCTGTTCCTGTGCCCCCGTGCCCTTGTCTGTGTTCTGTCCCCTGGTCGTCCCTCCTGTCCTGTGTCCCCCCTCCTATTCCCCACTCTGTTGCTTCCTCTGGTACTGACCTTGGCCTGACTTTGACTCCGCTTTTGCTTGTCCCTCCGGTCCTGCTTCTGCCCGTACGGTGTTTGACCCAGCCTGTCTGACTATTCCTCGCATGCTCTGCAGCTCTGCTTCTAAGCTGTGCTGATTAGGCAGTGCATGAGAATGCTGTGCATTTCCTTCCTGGTTCTCATTGCTCTGTGTAGTGTCGTCTGCTGCAGAGCTCTGGCTCCCGCTGGTGGCAGCATTACACCTATAGGTCTTGTGTGTTTGCAGTTCATGCCCAGCCCTTGGTTTTAGGCAGAGGGAGGTTGGGGGGGGGGGGTTGTAGAAAATTCTAGCACTGCAGGTCTTGATTACATGAACGTGGCTAGCTTTGACTAAGTTCCAGGTCATGTGTTCCTTTGAGACTCTCACTCTGCTAGGGAGATTGAGCAGAGTGCAGTGTATGGAAACTGCAGAGACACAAGGCTGTTTAATGTTAGCTTTGCAGTGGCATAAATCTGTTTGGTGTTGGAAGCTACAGGACCACAGGCTGAAGGGAACACTGAGACTGGTAGGACCGTACCCCTTGTTTATGGAAAGTTTGCTCCAGGAAAATGGACTGTAAATTGTTCAACTGTGGGAGGCACGGGGCAGGCAGTAGTAGTTGTGCTTGCAGGAATCAGCACGACGCAGCGCAGCCGCTCGCTAACCCCATGCCTCCCCATCGCCACACACAGGATCACTCCCAACTCGTCCGCTCCACACTTCAGTTATTTTCAGAGAACATAAATGAGATGCCATAGCATTTGATTTCAACAACTTGTCTTTACTTTCTTTCTTTAGTTACAATTCCTTTCCGCTTTCCTCCACTTCTTTCCTTCACAACATCTGTTAACGTCTTGGTTACACGGTCACCATATTCAGACCCACAGGAGTTCCTTCCAGACTCCATTTCGTAAATAAATTTAGTGGCCGACCGTCTTCCTGGCACCTGGGTTCTGCAAGATACCGCTAGGCCCCTCATTTCCCCGTTTAATGTCACTCTGGCGTTGACCGGATCATACAGTCTCCTAAGCTTTCCGTTCCCACCCACAGGGATGCTTGCGCTAGGAATAGCTTATAGCATTTTAACTCCTCGATTGCTGGCTAGGTCAATAAAAAGCGTGTCCTTCTCCTTGAGGGCGCCACTGACCTTCGGTCTCACTGGGGAATTCGTAGGGAAATACGCTTCCAGGAACACAGCCGCTGCCCCGACTACCAGACTATACCCCAAGCACAGGGGACGTGAATAGTCCATCCTCCAGCTTGCCAGACTCACATATCCGTGATCAAGGGATGACTCTTAGAGTTGGAAATCAGTCTCGATCTGGGCTTTGCCTATTTTACTTCTCCTCTGGGACTCTCCTCCCTTTCTCTCTCTAACTGCCCTATTTATAGTGTCCTGTCCTCCTCCTCTATTAACCCCCTCTCTCTCTCTCTCTCTCAACACAGGTGCAAATAACATGATATTTGGGCCAGACTGCCACCTGGTGGCGACCCACACACAATACTATGCATTAGAACACAATATACTCAACCCTTCAGTGTGCTGCAGTTGTGCAGGGGTGGGCTATCCCCAACCCTCCCTACACAACACTGACGTGTGTGCCAGCTGAATGAACTGGTAATTTACTGTTATAACTTTGTGATCAGAAGAGGCTGTTTCTGATTGTTGAATCCCTGAGAGTTGTATAAAATCAATAGATCTGCAGGTTTGAACCAAACCATTTTGCCTTCATGAACGCTGCCTAATACCCATCCGACTGCATGAATCCGTACAGTATATATCTACTTTACAACATATTTACCCAGACTTCATGAAGGTCTTGGCTGTCAATCAACTTTGCTGGGGGAAAGAGGAGGTAAACTGAAACTGAATATTGCTGAAGTATAATATGACATTCATATTTACTGGGAAAACAGGATTAAACAAAGTACAGATGGCATCGAGAAACTTTCCAATAAGCACTGTAAGGAGTGTTTAAAAAGGAATATGTCACCAGGTTTTTGCTATGTGATTTGAAAGAAGCATGATGTAGGGACAAAGACCCTGATTCCAGAAATGTATCACTTACTAGGGCTTCTTGCTGTCATTTTGCTAAAATTACTGTTTCTCTCTGCTGCAGATCTACCAGTCCTCTGAATGCTGAACTCTGTATAACCCAGCCAACATCACTGATTGGCAACTTTCTGTGTACATTGACAATCTACCAATCAGTGGTGGGGGCATGGTTAAAATGAAGGATGATATGGCACGAGACAACTAGTCATCTAGTGATAATATCTTGCTGATATAATATTAATTTTATTGAAAAACAGCCTAGTAAGTGATGCATAACTGAAATCAGGGTTTCTGTGCCTACATCATGCTTTTTTCAGATCGCATAGCAAAAACCTTCTAAAAGATTCCCTTCAAAGACCCTGACACTGTAATGGCCATGTGAAAAAATACCTGGTGCAGTTAGCAACTAAACCACCAGGTGTCGCTTAAGTAAAACCAAACAGAATATACTAGCAGAAACCCTTCGAGGAACAGAACCCAGGGGAGAGTAATCAAAACAGGCTGAGGTCAATGCACAGAGAGGTAGCGTCAGGACAAAATGGGGAACCTAGACAGTCAGACTAAGCCGAGGTCAGTAAACCAAGGGAGTCAGTCACAGGATAGGGAAGAGAATGGACAACAGAGATGGGAAAGAAAGGAGAAAGAGGCTAATATAGCAGGGAGTCAATGGAGGAAGTTGGGCAATACACCGGGACGGGTAGAGACAAGGAGGGGAGATGGAGGGGGTCACAGGGAGGTCAGAGAAAGCAGACACGGGCAGAGGAAGGCAGTCAGGAGGACTGGAGGAGGGGAGCGATAGTGGGACAAGATCAGGGAAGACACAAGCAGGCAGATCACTAGCCGAGCACTAACCGAAGCCGGTAATATCACTGACAGCGAGGCAGCAGGGTCGGGTCTGCTATAAAGTGGAAGAAGGTCCAAATCGAGGTTAGAAGGACCCCTCCCACATGGTCAGGGAGAGGCTAAAAACCCAGAGGGGATGGCACGGGGTAAGCCAGCTCTGCATGGGGCCGGCCAGCAGAGCAATGAGAGAAACTGACTCCGCAGGACGACAGGCCTGCAGAGCATGGTCATGACAGGTCATGGCTGTTTTAGTGACAGATCTTCTTTAAAAGTTCACTTGAGTTATCTATATTATTTCTCTTTCAGTCATGGCATAAGGCCTGTTTCCGTTGTGCTAAGTGTGGGAAAGGATTGGAGTCTACAACATTGGCAGATAAAGATGGGGAGATCTACTGCAAAGGTAAGTAGCTACTACATTTTGCTACATTTATTATAGAACTCAGTAAGAGCACAAGATACGCAGCACAGGCTACAATTGTCCTGCTTTTGCATGTTAGTGGGAAGGAAGTGTACCATACTATCAATATACGACATGTCACTCATCTCAGTGACAGCAGCATGCTGTTACCTTTGACAGTGACACAGTCAGTTTGAATGACTGTTCTGCACATTTCTCTTCTGCCATTGTAACAGTTAATATCTTTTCAACTGTGGACTTTAAATTCTATCAGTGTCGACTTTTTTTTTCTTTGCTGCCTAATTTCCTAAGTTGCAGTGTACCGCCCCAGGGCTCGGCCGCAGCCGAGCCACTCGGATCCAGGCTCATCGGTGGGTGGCTCGAGCACCTCCGGGGGTCATGTCGCTCTCAAGGGAAGCTGGCGCTACTTGAGGGGTTTCGGTGGGGAGGTTCACGGCCGGAGCCGCAGTTTTGGGTTTAAGTTCGTGACGCCACCCACGGGTCGTGGTGAGTGTTGACACCACCGCTGCCGTTGACTAGGCTCCCGGGGACGGTGTTGCGCAGCCAGGTGTTAACCCCTCCGTGGGTAGGGGGTTGATGGTCCCGTGGCCCGGTTGTTGGGGTTAGGGTGCGGGCGTGTTGGCGTGATGCGGGGCGGTGCGCGGCCCGAGGGCACTGTTGTACTCACTATGACACATACACTGGAGTCTCTGGTAAACCAAAAAGATGGGGGTCGGTTCCCGCAGCCGGCTACGTCTGGTCCCCCACCCGGTTTGGTGGCTCCTGCCTTTCTCCTGCACCTCGTTTTGTAGACTTTGACTGCCTGCGCTTCCCCGGCTTTGTGTGTGTGTTGGGAGAGCCCATTTGCCCGCAGACGCTGGCCCGTGGGATCTCTCTACCTGAGCGGTGGCTTTCTATCCCCCTCGTTGGGCTGTTGTCTTCAGTCGGGACTTGGGTGGGAAAGAACCTAAGGTCCAGACACCAATCAGTGAATTTGACTCGGTCCAGTGGTTTCTGGGCCTCGTTCTGGGTCTGAGTACCCCTCCTGGTACTCCGGTTTCCAGTTGGTTCCCCGATTCGGTACCGGCGGGCCACTACCCTGTCCCGGTCCCTTACGGATCCACCAGCCGTTTTCCCGGCTCCTGCAGGCGGCAACCACCGTCTGCCACCCGGCTACGACCCAGATCCCCGACAGACGTTTTCTTCTTTTCTACTACTCTCCTCTCCTCCCTAACTTCATCTGCATGCTTTTCCCACCTCAGGCTATCCGAACTCCTCGGTGGGCGTGGTCAACAGCCTGGCTCCGCCCCCAGGTGTGAACGTCAAAGCCTGAGAGGGGAGACTCAGGGTTTTTAGGTTGGCTGCTGTTACCTTTTTCGGGGACTGGTGTTTGTGCAAGGGCCTGTCTGTGACTACCTGGCTAGTTCAGGGCGTCACAGCAGCACTTTGTGGGTTAAGAAAGACATTTTACCACAAACGACTCCCTGGGCCCCCCATATACCGTATTTTTCGGACTATAAGACGCACCCTGGTTTTAGAGGAGGAAAATGGGAAAATAAAACTTTAAGCAAAAAATGTGGTCATGACACATTGTTATGGGGCGAGGATCTGCTGCTGACACTGTTATGGGGGTAATGTCCCCAAATTCTCTACTAAGGTACCCCATCCTGGTAATGATCCTCCTGCCTTGTATATGATCCTGCTATAAACCCCCATCCTGCTCCTATACCAGCATCCTGCTCATATTCCCCCATCCTGCTCATATACTCCCATCCTGTTCATATACCCCATCCTGTTCATATACCCCGATCCTATTGATATACCCCCATCCTATTGGTATACCCCCATCCATCCTGCTCATATTCCCCCATCCATCCTGTTCATATACTCCCATCCTGTTCATATACCCCATCCTGCCTGCTCATATACTCCCATCCTGTTCATATGCTCCCATCCTGTTCATATGCTCCCATCCTGTTCACATACCCCCCCATCCTGCCTGTTCACATACCCCCCCATCCTGCCTGTTCACATACCCCCCCCATCCTGCCTGCTCATATACTCCCATCCTGCTATATGCCCCCATCGTGCTCATATACCATCCTGGTATATGGCCTGTATCCTATAGCACAGAGAAAAAAAATAAACGTTTATACTCACCTGTTCCTCACTCCCTGCAGCACCGATCATATCTTCCTCTCTGCACCACTGACCTGCGTGTGTGGAGCCGTTCCCCTGCTACATCGCGATGTCTTCCTGTCTGTGCCGATCAGCTGACCAGCTCAGCACAGATCAGCTGACCGGCACAGACAGGAAGATATCGCGTGCTGCCCACTGCTCCACTCACGGGGACGGGTGAGTGTACTGATTCACTGAACCCCGCGCTGGTAATGACGCGCGGGGAGCAGTGAATACAGCCGCACATGATCACTCCAGGCTGTAATTGCCAGGGGTGATCATGTGGACCGGCTCTTTGCTATGCGTGCATCCCCGTTCGTCCTCCTGCCCACCTGTCAGTGCCGGCTTCAGCGCTGAGAGATGGGCGGGAGGATGGGCGTGCATATGTAATGAGCGGGCCCACGTGGTCACGGCAGGCGCTCCTGCTGCCTGCTCGTGCCCCCGATGACCCGCAGCACCCTCATTCCCAGCCGCAGCCCTATAGTCAGACCATAAGACGCACCCCCAACTTTCCCCCAACATTTGGGGGGAAAAAAGTGCGTCTTATGGTCCAAAAAATACGGTAATAGATGATTTGTTACCTGTGCCTTAGGCTAAGGACACATGGCGAATAAAACGGAGCTAGTGGAAAGCAATAAAAAAAATCACATTGCACTCGAACCAATGTTACTCTATGGGGCAGCTCCCATGAGCAATTTTTTTTCTCAACCCTAATCAAACTGAAAAAACAATTGCAGCATGCTGCAGGTGGAATTCGATTAGTTTTCTCTCACACCCATACAAGTCTATGTTGCTGTGAATATTGCATTAGACTCCGCCATTTTGTTTTCCCACGTGCGTAAAACACTGTTGCCATAAGCAACAAACACAATTTTGAAAACATATATTAGACATAAATGGCTTTCATGTGGTGTAACAATCATTACCATAGAAACAAAAAAAATCACAAAGCCAAAGACTTATTAGCAGGCCCTCGTACTATTGAGCAATGTCGGCTAGTGTTTTTTTTCTCATGCCGATTAAGCATGAGAACAAAAATGTAGCTTTGTGCGTTTGGCAGCATACCTTAGCTGATTGGCACCCATACAACTCTATGGGTGCATTTGAAACATTGGACTACACTCGCATGACATCTGAGTGCAGTCTGAAATATGCAGACGAGAATGGAGAAAATGGAAAATATTAATCTCTCCATCTTCTCCACACCTGTCACATGAAAGAGAATCAGATATCAGTGAATGACACTTGGCTCATGTTCGCAGCAGAGATTGAGCCAAGCGTTGTTAGCGTATCGTATGCGATTCTCTTGTATTGGAAGTCGTACTCTAATGTGACCACGGCCTAATGCTGTTCCTTTTTCACTGGTTGTTGGAAGACGCTATGAAACCCCATTAGTTTGTTTTTGGATACACGAAAAACTAATAGAACAATGATTGAAAAAACTGACACACGGATCAAACTGTGGAAATTCGCATTCAAAACAGTGATGAAAATCAGTCAATTTTTATGACTTTGAGAGAGAAACAAATCTGAATGGGGTGTTAATGGCTTATAGCAAAAAAGAATCTAATTGTTTGAGGGGGGGGGGGGGGTAGGTTTTTTTTTTTTGTTTTCTTCTTTTTTTTTTGCTGACTTGAAGGTCCAACCACTGGAAACGCCAACGGTTCTGAAAACAGCTTTGTGAATGGATTGGAGATGCACATGCTCTGCGTTGGCTCCATTCATTTTTTATGACAGTGTTGCCCAACTCCCATCATCAAGGCCCACCAACAGTGCATGTTTTCAGGATTTCCTTAGCATGTGTTGGAATCACCACCTGTACAGTTGATTAAATTATCACCAGTGCAATACTATGGAAATCCTGAAAACATGCACTGTTAAGGATTGGAGTAAAGCGAGCTTTACACACAGCGACATCGCTAGTGATGTCGCCTGTGAAAGCACCTGCCCCCGTCGGTTGTGCGTTACGGGCAAATCGCTGCCCGTGGCGCACAACATCGCTAGGAACGGTCACACGTACTTACCTGCCTAGCGACGTCGCTGTGGCCGGCGAACCGCCTCCTTTCTAAGGGGTCAGTTCGTGCGGCATCACAGCGACGTCACTAAGCGTCCGCCCAATAGAAGCGGAGGGGCGGAGACGAGCGAGCGGAACATCCCGCCCACCACCTTCCTTCCTCATTGCCGGCGGCCTCAGGTACGGTGATGTTCATCGTTCCTGCGGTGTCACACATAGCGATGTGTGCTGCCGCAGGAACGACGAACAACCTGCATCCTGCAACAGCAACGATAATTGGGATTAGAACGACGCATCAACGATTAGGTGAGTAATTTTGATCGTTAACGGTCATTCTTGCGTTTCACACGTAACAACGTCACTAACGAGGCTGGATGTGCGTCACGAATTCCGTGACCCCAACGGCATCTCGTTAATGATGTCGTTGCGTGTAAAGCCCGCTTTAGTCAACACTGGTTTATGGGTCTGCTGAGTACAGCTCTCAATGATCTACAGTCCTATAGACAATTAATAGAAGAGAGGTCAAGCATCCACCCCTCCGATTGATTCACGATGGGGCTGCAGGTTTCTGTTCTCAGGATCTCTGGGGATTGCCTCTGTTGGACACCTAGTTATTTCCAAATATCAAGGTTTCTTGGCAACAAAGCTTAAATTGTATTTCTTTTTATTTTAGGATGTTATGCCAAGAACTTTGGTCCAAAAGGCTTTGGATTTGGTCAAGGTGCTGGAGCTCTAGCTCACACAGGATGAACATTCCATGAATACTTGTATGTCATCACTATTATAAGCATGCAATGGGCTTATTGCTGTTATTTCTTACATGCTGCAACTGAGAAGATTATATTTTACATTTTTCTGCTTTCACCTGATACCTGTAGTGGGTTGATTTTACTTAGCTGTAAACACTCCAAATGCACATAGTGTAGCACATGCCGAAACGTTGAGAAAATTAATAGAGGACCTTCAAATAAATTGATCACTAAAAAGATGTTTCCCACCCTGGGCTGAGAAAAGATGATTACGGGGTTGACAGCTGCTGAACTGTACCTTTTTGTTACTGAGTACAGTATCAACCCTACAGGAGGAATAGAAAGCATGTCAAACGTTGCGTCCGCTATAGTAAAAGGAATAGTGAGTAATACCATTTAATAACTAGCACTACAAGGAAAAACAAAATGCATTTTTACATTAACTAGTGATATATAATATAGAATTTAGTAGAAATATATTTAGGTGGAGAATCACTAACTAAATTGCATAGTTTGGATTACTGTCTGTTTCTTTCCACTCTAGTAAAATGTTGTTGCTAAATATAATAAAGGCATATGAACATCCAAGTGTGATTATTGTGTTTAATTTAATTGTGGTTATGCACAACCACTGAAAAGCAAAGGTACATCATGTTATCCAGTTACTGTATCAATATTCTAGGAGTCAT
Source organism: Anomaloglossus baeobatrachus (assembly GCF_048569485.1). Classification (NCBI taxonomy): domain Eukaryota; kingdom Metazoa; phylum Chordata; class Amphibia; order Anura; family Aromobatidae; genus Anomaloglossus; species Anomaloglossus baeobatrachus. The sequence continues at coordinate 280,616,766 of NC_134354.1, read as the reverse complement.
GGCAGCTTTTAGGCAGGTTTGGAGTGAAAATAAAAATAAAAAAACTAAACTCATTTCCTATATACTTCAATTTCATTTTCTATCTTTTTGGCCGAGTGTGGAACCGAGAGGTTACTTCCAGGATACAGCAGGCCACGACAGAGGAACGAGACCAGACTAGGTTTAAACGCAAACTCTTTATAACCTGGTAAGGGAATCGTGAGTGAAACAAATGTGGTACGCAAATATCGACACAAAGAAAAGTACTTAATGAACCAAGATCAGGGTGCTGAGCCAGGGACCGATTCCAGTAGGAACAAGAACCACCGGGAACAATTTACCTAACCGGGAACTTCTGGAAGCAGTAGAAGGTATAAATCACTGTGTATTAAGGGCCTGTCCCTGGACACCAATTAAAAATCTTAACCCCTTCACCCCCGGCCACTAAAACACCCTATTGACCGGGCCATTTTTTGCAATTCTGACCAGTGTCACTTTGACAGGTTATAACTCTGGAACGCTTCAACGGATCCTGGCGATTCTGAGATTGTTTTTTCGTGACATATTGTACTTCATGTCAGTGGTAAATTTAGGCCGATATTTTGTGTGTTTGTGAAAATTTTGCAAAAATTTTGAAAATTTCGCAATTTTCAAATTTTGAAAATGTATGCCTATAAATCTGAGAAATATGTCACACAAAATAGTTACTAAATAACATTTCCCACATGTCTACTTTAAATCAGCGCAATTTTCGAAACAAAATTTTTTCCGTTAGAAAGGGTCAAAGTTAAATCAGCAATTTCTCATTTTTCCAACAAAATTTACAAAAGAATTTTTTTTAGGGACCACATCACATTTGAGGTGACTTTGAGAAGCCGAGGTGACAGAAAATACCCAAAAGTGACCCATTCTAAAATCTACACCCCTCACTGCTCAAAACCACATCCAAGAAGTTTATTAACCCTTTAGTTGCTTCACAGCAACCAAAGCAATGTGGAAGGAAAAAATTAAAATTTTACTTTTTAAAAACACAAAAATGTTACTTTAGCCATAAAATTTTAAATTTTCACAAGGGAGAAAAGACAAAGTGCACCATACAATTTATTGTGCATTTTCTCCTGAGTACGCTGATATCCCATATGTGGTAAAAATCAATTGTTTGGGCGTACGGCAGAGTTCGAAAGGGAAGGAGCGCCATTTGAATTTTTGAACACAAAATTAGCTGCACTCATTAGCAGACACCATGTCGGGTTTGAAGACCCCCTGAGGTGCATGTCGGGTTTGAAGACCCCCTGAGATGCCTAAACAATTGAGCTACCCCACAAGTGACCCCATTTTGGAAACAAGAGCCCTCAAATAATTTATCTAGATGTTTGGTGTGCACTTTGAACACCTGGGGGCTTCACAGAAGTTTGTAACGTTGAGCCGTGAAAAGAAAAAAATAAAATTGTTATCACTAAACTGTTGCTTCAACTAGGTAGCTTTTTTTCACAAGGGTATGAGGAAAAAATGCACCATGAAATTTATAGTGCATTTTTTTCCTGAGTACGACGATACCTCATATGTGGTGGAAAGTAATTGTTTGGGTGCATTGCGGGGCTCAGAAGAGAAAGAGCACCATTTGACAGCAAAATTGGTTGGAATCATTAGCTGACGTAATGTTGCATTTGGAGACCCCCTGAGGTGCCTAAACAATGGAGCTCCCCCACAAGTGACCCAATTTTGGAAACTAGACCCCTCAAGGAATTTATCTAGATGTTTAGCGAGCCCCAAGGGACTCCACACAAGTTGATAATGTTGAGCCATGAATACAATTTTTTTTTTCACCACAAAACTGTTACTTGAACCACGTAGCTTTTTTTTCACAAGGGTATCAGGAAAAAATGTACCATAAAACATATTGTGCAATTTCTCCTGAGTACGACGATACCTCATATGTGGTGGAAAGTAATTGTTTGGGCGCATGGCAGGGCTCAGAAGAGAAAGCGCACCATTTGACAGCAAAATTGGTTGGAATCATTAGCAGACGCCATGTCATGTTTGGAGACCCCCTATGGTGACTAAACAGTGGATCTCCCTCACAAGTGACCCCATCCCCTCAAGCAAATTATCTAGATGTGTGGTGAGCCCCTTGCACCCCCAGAGACTCCACAGAAGTTGATAACGTTGAACCGTGAAATTTTTTATTTACCACAAAATTTTTGCATCAACCAGGTAGCTTTTTTTTTTTTTTTTTTTTACAACGGTATCAGGAAAAACGGCACCATAAAACGTATTGTGCAATTTTTCCTGAGTACGCAGATACCTCATATGTGGTGGAAATAAATTGTTTGGGCGCATGGTGGGGCTCAGAAGAGAAGGAATGCCATTTGACTTTTCAAACGCACAGACGCGGTGCACTGATCGACCGCTGCAGGACGCACATTCGGATGAGATACAAAAAGAGTCGGTGATACGGAAAAAAAGAAAAAAAGTCACGCCAAAAATTGAGCAGGGATGCAGATCCGTTATCTGCATCCGTGATCAGTGCTTGGCGGGACGCACTGACAGATGAGGTGTAAAAATGGACAGGATACAGGGAAAAAAAAAAAAGTTATACTCACAGTACCTAGAGGAGTAGCAGGAGGAACAGAAGGCAAGCGAGATAGACATCTGTACCGAAGCAGCAGGCAGGACGTTGGACAGATCAGCAGAAGACCCAGGAAGAAGGACCCAGAGATGGAGGCAGATGTGATCGGGCCAGTGAAGAAATCGGACGACCCGGTGAAGGCAGGTAAGTGGACGTCAAGGGGAGGGGGAGAGCAGAGGGGGGGAGGGGGAGAGCAGAGGGGGATACCAGAGAAGCAAAGAAGGAAGGAAGCAGAATAGAGATGACAGAGGAGGCAGGCAGATCGCAGGTGGAGATCGGGACCGCGGGGGGCAGATCGGGGCGTGGGGGGGCAGACCGCGGGGGGCAGGGGCCATCACGGGAGCGCGCAGGGGCCATAACGGGATCGCGCACGGGCTGCAAGGGGAGTGGAATACTCACGTGGAGCAGGCGCAGAAGCGGTGACAAAAGCGGCGGCAGCGGTGGCGTGGTACCACAAGTACCAGCCACTCCACGCTGCAGACATGTTGGGAGAGGCTCCCCAGACCAGCACAGGCCTGTGGAGGACGGCCACCTGCAGATCAGACCGCCCCACTGCACACTGATTGGAGCGATTGCGCGTCATAGCACGATCGCTCCAATCAGTGGTGCAGGGGCTGGGGGCGGCATGTTTGAGATCCACCTATGATCTGCTGTACCTGCTACGGCATCTCATAGCAGGATCTCATAGTATCGCACTAATTCAGGCATTATTTTTGCCGAAATCAGTGCGAATGTTGTGGTTGGCGGTTCAGATTTGAACAGCCAATCACATCGATCGTCGATGGGGGTTGGCGATGCCACCCCCCCTGGGGTCAAGCAAAGGTCCCCTGCTGTAAGAAACAGCAGGGGACATCATATGAAAGCCGTTGCTATGGCCACGGCAATCAAATGAAGTTTAGGCCGTAAAATTACGTCCCTGGTCGTTAAGTCACGTTAAAATAGGACGTCATTTTACTGCCCGCGGTCGTGAAGGGGTTACCTGACTCTCTAATTCCCGCCCTTCCCCAACACATAAGCAACACCGGAAAGTACCCCGGGGTTAATCACCGGCTAGCAGGGATACACAAAAAGTTAGATTCAGTACTGTAGTAGTGACTGCTGCGTATTATGTATAAGACCTGGTTTAGCTTCAAAACCACTACTGAGTCAGTGTGCACACTTGTCCGCAAAAACAAAAAGATGTAGGCCGGGACTGAGCTCTGGAATTACTGTATCACCATATTTATCCAGAAAGTTCTCTGGTGCTATGGGGGGGTATCCGCTCCATTTACGGCTCCACAGCAGTTCCCTTTAGTACAGACACTCACGGGAACAATCCCTTCCGGCCTTGGCTCTGCAGCAGTACTCTGTGACATCCATTTAGGTCCAGTCACACGCAGCTGAGTTGACTTGGCTTGGACAGCAGTCAACAGGCTCTCCTTCGCACTCAAAGTCTGCTCGCACGACCGTCCGCAGGCAGTCTCCAACACTTCCGATCTTCAGCTCCGACCATGAAACAGGCAGCCACTTCTCTCTACCATCTCCTAGCTCTGGTTTTTTGTCTCTTTCCTCCTCCCAGACTGCACAGATCTCTCTCCGGTGGCTGGGAGGAGGCATTTCAGGAGAGGGCATGGCAGCTGGATCATCAGTAAGAGGTATTTCGGCTGGCTCACCAGGAGACACTGCCGCTGGCCCATCAGTCCTTTCAAGTGAGCTTCATAAAATTGCATCAAAATCTCGTGTATGAAGCATATTAAAGCTTCAGGATTTTTCCTGCCTTTTTTTCCCCCAAGCAAAAAAAAGACCATTTTACTGTCCCAGAAAATTGAATAAGATTTCTGAAATCTGATGTACTTATTTTTTTTCTTGCAGATTTTAAGCTTTTCCAAATCTGCAGCATGTCAATTCTTTCAGCATGTTTGCATTTTCTAACGAATGGGGAAAAGTGCATCAAATCTTTAACCTGTTTATATTGGATACATTTAGGGTATGTGAACAGTTTTTTTCTTTTTTAGTAAGTGGCTGTGCTATTATTTGAGATTCAAATCACATATTAAAATTTACAAAATATATTGAATATTACGGTAATCTCTTTGGAAACTGCTTAAACCTGCCATTAATTAATGCCAGTCAGTCATTTCACAATACTACGTTTTAATATTTACATCCCAGCATTGCCAATGTGCAGAGAGAGATTCCAGCCATGCCCTGCACCCCCAGGTGACTTCATTTTCCTCCAATTCATGATGACATGTGAAGAATGAGGGAGGTGACACAGGAAGTCAGCGTTACCATGAGCATGCAGGCGGCCCAGCAAGAGCAGGAGGAGACTTGCAGCTTTCTTAGGCCCCCTTCACACGTCCATTGAAAAAAAAAATAATTGTGTTGCACGGTCCGTTTTGCCCATCCGTGCGGCCAGTCATCTGTACTTGTATCATCCATGTGCAATCTGTGTGACATCTGTGTGACACATGCAGGAAAAAACTCGACACTGAAACGAATGGTTTTTAATGATGGATAGATACAAAGCTCGTAAAACTATTTAGCCAAATAAATAAAATAATTAAATAACAAGCACAGGTAAAGCAGACAGGTGAACAGATTAATGCCAAATTGGGGGGTATAATATAGTGTGTAAAAACAACTATCACTATATAGCAATATATTAAATACACCCCAACTTTAATAAATAGGCCATTTATATATAAATATTCAACCAACAAAGAAAAACAGCCAAAATCCAATAAAATATATTCCTTTATTAATAATATAATTAAAAACAGCAATTTCTAAGCAAGGTAAATGATGACAGGAGGGTCCCACAACACAGTCCAATAATAATTAAATATAGAAAGTGTAATTACATAAAATGGCCACCAGATGGCAGCAAGGGCTCAAAACAGGCGAACACACATGGAGAAACTGCCACAGAAATTATAAATAAATAAATATACATATATAAAGTGCAAATGCTATAGATTATACATAAAGTGCACAGCAATAGTAATAAAGTGTATAATAGTGATAAAGTGCACTATGATAAATAATACATACTATGGCAGACAATTCCATGTAGGATCACATGCAGAGGCACCAAACCAACCACCCGGGGTGAATCCAGAGTTGCTTAGTCAAAATGGACTACATAAAAGTACAATGTGCAAACAAATGTAAATACATTCAATCAAATGGATATACCTGAAGCCATATAGACCGTGTATAGGGAGCCTCCAACCCACCCTACACGTGTTTCGGCATACCTTCGTCAGGGAAATGTGTATTAAGACAGCTGGTATAGTCTCCTTTTAAACAATAGGCAGCCTATCAGCTGTTTAGGGCAGTCCCCACCGCAATCATTATAGGGCGCATGCGTGGGTAAGGAGAAGAGACCGCCACGTAACCGAAGACGTCATCCAGAGGCGGGGAGGATGACGCGAGCGGCAATCACCACGTGATATATCACGTGGCAAAACACTGATCACGTGATCCAACCCGCGTCAGATAAAGACGCGCACAGCCATGACGCGTTCCCACCCGATCCACGCATGCGCACAATTGCGGAGCACAGAGATATGAAAAAAGGGTAGATGGATAAAAAAAAGTGGCATATTATTACAGAAATATATTTATAAGCCCCGAAAAAACAATGAAATTACTGATAAAACATACAGATATACAGATCAATGATCAACATTAAATACATACCAAATAAATAAATATCATATTGAATAAATTAAACATATATAGGTGTACTAAAAAATGCAAAATATGTATAAAATAATATGTACACATATTAAACTATATTAATTTATGCAAAAGTGTATATAAATTGACACAAATATAGAAATATAGAAAATATGCACATAAATATACACATACATATGCATATACACTAGTGCATAAAAATACAACACGTGTAAAAATGGGAAAAAGTGTATACATATATGTGAAAATATAATAAAAATTATATATATATCTCTATCTCTATCTCTATATATAGATATATATATATATAGGATATATCCACATGTATGTATCAAAATAGTGAGATAATTTAAGTGAAAAATTGTAAAAAAAAAAAATCAAAAAACATAAAAACCTGTGCAAAAGTTACATATCAATATGAGTGAAAAGGTGATCAATCCAATATAATACACATAATATAACATCACGTAAAATCAGCATGTATAAAAAACATTCAATATATCCAAATTTTGTCTGTATATAAATAGATGTTAGTATCCATTGTTCGTCAGGGAAAAATCCAAAATGCTCCAAAATAAATAGATCCAATATGGAAAAAGCGGAATCCATCAATAAATAATAAACTACAATAAAATAAAAAATAATAAATGTTAGAAAAATACACAAATATAGAAAAGTAAATAAAAACATCCAAAAGACCATACCAAGTTAATCCACAAAAAACACTTTAATATATAGTTATACTAAAAAATAATTTAAAAAAATTAAAATTATTAAAAATAGCGATCAGGATAAAATTCTATTACCACAGAGGAGTATCAAAAAAATGTTTTTCTCTTATTGATTAGAATGCAAAAAGGGTCCAAAACTAATCGTCTCATTTAAACCCTTAGGGTGTATAGTATCCAATAACCATATCCACCGACATTCTTGTTGGGCAAGTCTCCTCATAACATTACCACCACGTATCCCCGTAATAATGTGATCTATACCCCTTACTTTGAACAACGAGGAATCCCCTTGGTGGCATTCCAAAAAATGTCGAGGAATTGTTTTTAAGGTACTGGTATCTAGAGCTGTATTAGCGGCATTAATATCACGGACATGCTCACGCACCCTGCCTTTTAGTTCCCTAGTTGTGAGGCCTACATAAATAAGTGGGCATGGGCATGTGGCGTAGTATGTTACAGCCCTAGTCGTACAAGTGATGCTATGAGTAATCTTATACTTCTTATTACCGGATGAATCAATAAAGTCCGTGGCAGTTTCCACATTCGGGCACGCCACACACTTGCCACATGGTTTACAACCCCATTTTGGTCCTGGTAAGGATGAAAAAGGCTTCTTGACTATTGGAACATAATGACTGGATGTAAGAAGGTCCCCAATATTACAACTCTTCCTTGCTGTTACACTCATTTGTGGCATAATATATTGCTTCACAATAGGGTCCGTCATGAGAATAGGCCAAAAGTTTTCAATACACTGTAAAAAAGTGTTTAAAAGAACCAAAGTCCTCAGTGGTTGATACCTTTTAATGGCTAACTGAAAAGATGGTGATAATTGCAAGCTTTCGAGACTACTCAGGTCTCTTCATCAGGCATGGTATAACACAAAATCTGAAGAGTCACATATTTATACACAACAGGACATAGAATAGTGCAGCAAAGAAAAAAAAAAACAAGTTACATGAAACATAACTATCACTATGGCAGGGGGGCAAGCTGTTGTGGCCATAAATATTGCTGCACTTCAGTGTGAAAGAGGACAATAAAACTTTCACACTGAACTGCAGCAATATTTATGGCAACAACAGCTTGCCCCCCTGCCATAGTGATAGTTCTGTTTCATGTAACTTGGTTTTTTTTTCTTTGCTGCACTATTCTATGTCCTGTTGTGTATAAATATGTGACTCTTCAGATTTTGTGTTATACCATGCCTGATGAAGAGACCTGAGTAATTTCGAAAGCTTGCTATCACCATCTTTTCAGTTAGCCATTAAAAGGTATCAACCACTGAGGACGTCGGTTCTTTTAAACAATTTTTTATCTATACTGGCTAACACGGTACAAAGATATATTTTACCTGTATCAATACACTGTTGCATTAAACGCCAATGTGAATGGTAATCCATGACTAGCCTAACAGGACCAGAATCACTCTGCTTTCTAGGATTATACAAGAGATCATGCCGATTAGAATTCTTAGCTCTCTTATATGCATGATCAATAATTCGTTGTTTATACCCACGTTCCTTAAACCTTTTTTAATCACCAGCCTGGGTTTCAAAATCCACATCACTAGAGCATATTCTTCTAATTCTTAAGAATTGTCCAGTGGGTATCCCCTTTTTTATGTGTGAAGGGTGTGAGGATCCAGCATGGAGAAAGGAATTCACTGATGTTTTCTTGCGGTATACATCTGTTTGCAGAAAATTCCTTCTGTCACGTTTGATAATGACATCTAAAAACTCAATATTAGTAGCACTATACTGAAATGTCAGATGAATATTAAGATTATTCTCATTAAGTGCCCGAATAAAACCTTCCAACTCAACAGATGACCCATTGCAAATGAAAAAAATGTCATCAATGAAGCGGGTCCAAAATATGACCCGCTCCATTGACACCAAGGATTCATCGGAAAACAGCTCTCTCTCCTACAGCCCCAGGAACAAATTTGCGTAGGCCGGCGTCAGGCATCATTATTTAAGCACCACCTGCCTGAGCCTGTTCCACCCTCATCCATGTTTGCTGGTCTGGCACTGTGAGGGCCAGTTCTGACATTGTGCTGGTGTTTGTGGTTCTGCCACACACACTGGCACCAGGACTGCCCTTTTACTCGCAGTTGTCAGTCCTTGCAGCATGGGAGCGGTTCAGACATGTATCATGTAGGTGGTGGTTCTTATATAGTCCTGCTCATTATATGACACCTTAAGGTACGATAATTTATAACAGTGTAGGGACCCCCCTATAGAAATTTGCCGTGACGGGGCAGGGGGGCTCAAATCATTGATCATTTGCAAAAAATCTCATTGAATTGTTACAGTAGCAATGAATTTGTGAATATTACACTTTTTATTTTCTCATTGTTGCATGCCATTCATGAGCAGTGCTGGCTCCCCTCCTCTTTTCGTGTCTGCTACATTAAGGATGATTCAGACCTACAGTACAGACCAAAAGTTTGGACACACCTCCTCATTCAAAGAGTTTTCTTTATTTTCATGACTAAAAATTGTAGATTCACATTGAAGGCATCACAACTATGAATTAAAACATGTGGAATGAAATACTTAAAAAAAAAAAAAAAGTGTGAAACAACTGAAAATATATCTTATATACTAGGTTCTTCAAAGTAGCCACCTTTTGCTTTCATTAATACTTTGCACACTCTTGGCATTCTCTTGATGAGCTTCAAGAGGTAGTCACCGGAAATGGTTTTCCAACAGTCTTGAAGGAGTTCCCAGAGATGCTTAGCACTTGTTGGCCCTTTTGCCTTCACTCTGCGGTCCAGCTCACCCCAAACCATCTCGATTGGGTTCAGGTCTGGTGACTGGAGACCAGGTCATCTGACGTAGCACCCCATCACTCTCCTTCTTAGTCAAATAGCCCTTACACAGCCTTGAGGCGTGTTTGGGGTTAAGGTCCTGTTGAAAAATAAATTATGGTCCAACTAAACGCAAACCGGATGGAATAGCACACCGCTACTAGATGCTGTGATAGGCATGCTGGTTCTGCATGCCTTCAATTTTAAATAAATTCCCAACAGTGTCAGCAGCAAAGCACCATCACACCTCCTCCTCCATATGTGACGCCCTGGACCCCAGGAGTCACAGGTCACTACACAAACACCTTACACCCCCTTCCCTGTACAGGTCACACCAGTCAAACATTAAACCCTTGTTGCCACCCTCCAGGGTTGATGTCCACACCAGGTGGGGCGGAGCCAGGCAGTTGGCTCCACCCACCGAGGAGTTCACAGGCTGGAGGCGGGAAAACACAGTAGCCAGTCCAGTGGTGGTCAAGGAGTCCAGTTCTGGGCAGGAGTGAGTGAGGAGTGAAAACTGTTTGTGTCTGGGTCACACCCCAGGCACTTCCAGCAAGGTCGGCAGACAGTGGTGGCAGCCTGCAGGAGTTGGCGAAGGTCAGCGGAACCATAGGACCGGGATCGGGCGGTACCGAACAGGGGAGCCGATTGATGCCAAGCACAAGGCAGGGTACTCAGACCCCGACTAGGCTTAAAGCCAACCTCTAGTCAAATTCTCTGATTGCGGTCTGGACCTCAGGGATTCATTCCCAACCAAGTACCGATTGAAAGCAACAGCCCAACCGTTCCGGATAAGTGCCACCGCCAAGGGCCAGAGATCCAAAGGACCAGCATCTGCGGGCAAAGGGGCTCCTCCGGCACGTATACGTCAGGGAGCGGACTACCGGTGCCCAGGCATTGGAGTCAACATACAAAACACAGGTGCAGGGAAACGACAGCCACCATCAACCCATCCAGGGAAAACACCGCAGCCGGCTGCGGGCCCCGTCCATCCAGCCGTTTGGTTTACCAGAAACTCTGTCCATCTGTGTGAGTGCACCAGTGCCATCCGCACCGCGCTGCGCCGCACCGCAACCCTGCGAACCCCATCCTATGGGAACCCAGTCACCGGGCCCCAGGACCAACAGCCCCTACCCACGGAGGGGTCAACACCTAGCTGCTCCCCGCCATCGCTCCCCGGAACCCAGTCACCAGCAGCGGTGGTGCCCACCATCACCACAACCCGTGGGTGGCGTCACGAACTCTATCCATCCCAGAGCAAATCCAATTCCTCCCCTTTTCACTCGTGGGTGAGGAGCGCTGCTCGAGCCCCGGGTCCGGCCCACTCGAGCCACTGAGGAGAAGGCACCGGACCCGAGCGCGATCTCCCAGAGCAGCCCCCGCGACGGGGAACTGGCCCCCGCCCTCGACACATGCATCATGGTGGGAACCAGGCATGTAGAGTCCATCCGTTCACCTTTTCTACAAACACACGGTGGTTGGATCCAAAGATCTCAAATTTGGACTCATCAGACCAAAGTACAGATTTCCACTGGTCTACTGTCCATTCCTTGTGTTCTTTAGCCCAAACAAGTCTCTTCTGCTTGTTGTCTGCCCTTAGCAGTGGTTTCCTAGCAGCTATTTTACCATGAAGGCCTGCTGCACAAAGTCTCCTCTTAATAGTTGTTCTAGAGAGGAGACTGTGTCCAAACTTTTGGTCTGTACTAATATATATATATATATATATATATATATATATATATATATATATATATATATATATATATATATATATATATATATATATATATATATATATATATATACACATATATACACACACACACACACACACACACACACACAGAGAGAGAGAGTAAGAACCCATCCGATCCAAATAGGCAAAGAAATAAAACCATAAATGTCCATAAATTACAAAACTTGAGACGTCAGAAGTGGCAAAGTGAAAAAGTATTTTACACACTGACATTTAGGCTATGTGCCCACGCTGCGGATTTTGCGCGGATTTTGCCGCGGATTTTCCGAAAATCTGCAGCAGCGGCACTTCCAAGCCATTTCAATGGCATTTTGGAAACGCTGTGTCCATGCTGCGGATTTTTCCGCGGCGGATTTGCCGCGGATTTTGATCCGGAAAAATCTGCAGCATGTCAATTATTGTTGCGGATTTTGGTGCGGATTTTGGGTATAGAATGGGGAAAAAAAAAAAAAAATCCGCATCAAAATCCGCGGTAAAAATAAGGTGCGGATTTGCAGCGAAAGTCGCAGATTTTCATGCAGAAAAATCCGCAGGTACATTCTACCGTGGACACATAGCCTTAATGCTTCATACGAAAGCCTTTGTGTTAACAGCTTCAAGTTGCCTCCCATATGGAGAAACTAGGGGCATACATTGCTCAGGTGTGATTTGGCCCATTCTCCTGCACAAAAACTGTTCAAAGTCTGAAGGTCATGTGGGCTCCTATGAACTATGAGCTTTAGTTTGTTCTATAAATTTTCGATTGGATTCAGGTCCAGTCATTGGCTGTGCAATTGTAGCAGCTTTTTTTTTCTTTTCCTTTGAAAAAAAAATTGAGAGTTTCATGTCTGTGTTTTTGGAATCATTGTCTTGAAATATCCACCCTTGTTTTACCTTCATCATCCTGGTAGATGGCAGCAGATTCTTATCAAGAATGTGTCGCTACATTTGTCAATTCATCCTTCCTTGAACTATTTGAAGTTTGCCAGTGCCATATGCTAAAGAACAGCCCCACATCATAATGTTCCCACCTTCAGACTTCACTGTTGGTATGGTGTTTTGGGGTGATATGCAGTGCCTTTTGGCCTCCAAACAGTGTGTATTATGGCATCCAAAGAGTTCAATTCTCCCTTGACAGGCTAGTCTAAATATTGTTGAGCAAACTTTAAGGCTGTGTGCTCATGTTGTGTTTTTATTTTAATGCATTTGTTAGTGCAGATTTGTCACAAAACTTGAAGGGAATCCTGATGCCAGCAATATCAATGAGAATCTTCAAGTGTCATACACACACTGCTAATTTGTAGCTTGCAGGTTTGGTACAAAAAAAAACCCCAAAACTGTAGCATGTGAATTCTTTCAGCATTTTTACAGCGTTTGATCACCCACTGACTTCAATGAAGACATTAAAAAAAAAAAAACAACACTATAAAAACGTGGATTTGCTGCATTTTTGTACAGTTTTTTCCATGGTTTTTAGACATATAAAAAAGCAAAAAAGAAAATATCATTACTTACAGCAAGATGGAATTGCAGCTGTATATTGCTCAGGCCAAAAGACTACTACTACTCCAGCAGGATACAGCTAAACCCCCACTAGGTGGAGGCAACACAGGTGCAGGTGGAGCCATTCACACTCACTTCCAAATATGGAGGAGGTGATGGCTGGATGGTAAAACTGCACACTGGTGGCTTGCATAGAGCACTGTTCACACTAGCAGACGCACAGTCACAAACCCGCAGCCTATTAGGTGACGCCCATACTATTAGATCAGGCGGGCTGCCAAGCCGTACCCCCACTGCGCGCTACGTAGGGACAGAAACTCTGATAGCAAGGCCTAACAAAAAGGGGCCTGGCTGTATCCTGTGCAAAAACGTTTGAGGTTTTTGCTTGGCTTGGCAGCCCGCCTGATCTAATAGTATGGGCGTCACCTAATAGGCTGCGGGTTTGTGACTGTGCGTCTGCTAGTGTGAACAGTGCTCTATGCAAGCCACCAGTGTGCAGTTTTACCATCCAGCCATCACCTCCTCCATATTTGGAAGGGAGTGTGAATGGCTCCACCTGCACCTGTGTTGCCTCCACCTAGTGGGGGTTTAGCTGTATCCTGCTGGAGTAGTAGTAGTCTTTTGGCCTGAGCAATATACAGCTGCAATTCCATCTTGCTGTAAGTAATGGTTTTTAGACAGCAGCGAATGCTATAGATATGGATAATAAAAACCTATTTGGCCTCCGTTTCAATATGAGTGTCAAATTGCCCCTGGGCGTCCCCGGGGCACATTCCTGTGGTAACTTTTGTCCTGCACTGGTTACAGTTGTATTAAACATATTATAATGGTTGTGTGGTTATTACTTGATTATGCACCTTGGTCTGCTCATTTGTTTGCACTGGCTAAGTTCTCCCTTTGTGAGACTCCAATACTTTCACACTTAAGAGCAATTATTCACACACACACCCTGTTGACTTTCTTTTCGCTTTATATTGCTATTATATTGCGTTAAATATTATTTATACAACCACTGTGATGGTGTGATTCAGAAAATAATGATTTTTACATTGTGCCCTGGGTCTGTTTTTGGCATGCTACACATTCACCCATTTTCCATTTTTAAATGGATTTAATATGTATAAGCCATTAAATTGATGTACAAATAAAGGAATTTTACATCAATCGTTGGAGAAGTGAGTATCTTTATCTGTCAGATCTACAATTAATAGATGGAGAGAGTGGACCGTTTTTGATGCATGAATGAATGAATGAATGAATGAATGAATGAATGAATGAATTAAAAAAAAAAATCAAAGTGGAGTTCCCCCACCCTTTTTCTGATTACTAGCAAAGGTAAAGCAGACAGCTGCAGGCTGATATTATCAGGGTGAGAAGGTCCATGGTTATTGGGCCCTTCCCAGCCTAAAAATGCCAACTCGCAGGTGCCCCAGAAGTGGCACATCACAATAGAAGTGCCAATTCTGGCGCTTCGCCTCAGCTCTTTCCGATTGCAATCGAGGTAATGTTAGTGGGGGTTGATGTCAGCTGTGTAGTGTCAGCTGTCATCAAGCCCTGGTGTTAGTAATTGAGAGCTGTCTATTAGACCAGTGATTCCGATGTAGTCCACAAATGGAAATCTAAAAGACCTAAGAGAGAAATTAAAGCAAGACCCTGTCACTCATTCACAAATTTATTAGAAAGCAAAGTTCCATGCTTCCATGTAGTCTAGTGTTCCCACAATATTTCTCTAATTACCTGGATCAAAGGTAATGAAACCTGAGAATGAGGCGCCATAGGCTTTGAGCAGCAGCCAGTCCCAGCTCATGCTACGCATCAGGAGACCCAGGACACTGATTATGTCAGGAATATCAACGCTCATCACAGTGATTAACGGTGATGATCCTGATGTCACCGGTCATCAGTGTCCTGGATCTCATGGTATGTTGCTTAACCTGGATTAGCTGCTGCTCAAAGCGCATGGAGCCTTGTTCTGCGGCTCCAGGTAATCTGTGGTAATCTGAGGTCCCAGGCCTTTGATCCACGTAATCAAGCAAAGTCGTGGGAACCGCTGGACTAGGTCAGAGCAGGCAACTTTGCTTGCTAATAAATTGATAAAGGAGGGATAGTGTCTTATTTATGTTTCTCTTTTATGTATCCTTCCCTGGACCATTTCGGACCTGCATGGATTTTTTTTTTTTAAATAAAATGGTGAACCAGGGAAAGTGTAGGGGGAAGTGTATTTAAAAAAAAAAAAAAAAAAAAAAAAAGTATATATGTGTGTGTTTATTTTCACTTACTGGGTTAGTACTGGGGATGTCTCAGACACCTCTCGTTTACTAACACCAGGGCTTGGTACCAGCTAACACTACACAGCTGACACCATCCAAAACTACCATCAACCCAAATGCCACCACACAAGGGCAATAAGAAAAAGCTGAGGCAAAGCGTCAGAATTGGCCCTGAGCAGGGCAGATCAAAATATTGTAGTGCGCCTGCGGAGGACCGCAGTGCCGGATAGCGTGCATGACGTAGGATGCGTCATGCACCCAGGTTTCAGAAGAATGAGTACAAAGATGGCCAAAAGAGGCGGCGCCAGACACAGAGAATAGAGACATCCATCCAACCGGTCTGCACCGCACCGCCCGTTAGGTATTATAAAGTGACTTTTACATTCTATACAGCAGCCTGATCTCTTATATACAGACTATTAGAATGCTGAATATAAGAGCGTGGTGGTGGCCACAGCTTATAGTTACTAAATCCGGTGACAAGTTCCCTTTAAAATGTAACGTTCCCATAAACTACACCATAGAGACACAAAAGACAGCATAAAAATTGCTGTCCGCTCCAGCTGCATTCTGACCTTCAAAAAGGTGTGAAAAATTCCTTTTAATAATTACTGTAACATGAAACCTGGATTATTTTGTCTCCATTATAAAAAAATACTGTATATTAAAAGATAATATTTACAGATATATGTTCATACTCAGGAAAGACCTTGGGCAAACACTTGGATCCTGCAAGGGTCACATCTGCATACGTAACGCCACTACAGGCTGGCACTATTAAAGGGAGTCTGTGTCTGCTTATTAACAGCTCAAAAACATTGAGTGAAGGTGAAATATATAGAAAATATTCCCATTCCATACCTTATGAAGCAGCTCTGCCAGCTCTACACACAGAGCAATAACATCCCGACTAGCGGAGTAGTCATTCAGGCGTGTGAACAGATACCTGGAGATAGAATACACAATGTAATTATACACAAAGTATACAATAACACACTGTGCAGAATTATTGGACTAGTGAGGATTTTGACCATATCATTTTTATACACATTTTCCAACTTTAAGCTGAATATAGTTGAATGCCAATTGCATGAAGCGGATCCGGTGATGTGTATTTGTGTAATGAGGGAGAATATGGCCTAAGGATATATACACCCTTTATACAAAATGGGCCAAAGAGCTGTAACTGACTCGAAAAAGTTCAAAATTGTCAAAAGTCTTAAAGGATGCAGCAGTCTTGACATTGCTATGATATTGAAGCGTGATTACAGATCCTTAAAAAGGTGGATCAGAAAAAGCAACACACATTAAAAGGGTTGTCAGATCCAAATCCACAACTCTTCATCAATTGTGCACTGGCAGGATTCTCCAGTGTCAGAGCCGAAAACGGAGGTCACATGGCCGCGACTACGCGATCTGCAAGAATCCAACTAGATGGGCGCAGCCTCACTAAATGCAAGCGTATTGAGTGAGGCTGCACTCATATAGTCAGATTCTGGCCGGGAGTATACATCGCATACTTGGAATCACTAACCGTGGTTCCCGACACTGACACCGGAGAATCCTCACAGCAACTGCCGACTTGTGGATTTGGATGGGAAAATCCCTTTAAACTGCTAAACATTTGGGAAAAATCAAACTAAGTTACCAGGAACCCATTATCCTCCAGTGCGGTCATATTCCAAAACTGCGTAGTAGGAGGCAGCACTTAAAGGGATATGCAAATGTAGCGCCCCTAACTATATCAGAGAACTGCATCCTGTCCTCCAGAGTGCAGGACCCAACCCCCGTTGTTACAGGTTCCCAATAACCAGTGTCACCCCATCAGCATTACAAATCCCAACCACACCTCACATCAAACCTGTCAGACACACCAGTGGGTTGGTCAAGCTGGAGTAGGGCCACCCACCTAGGGGTCAGGCAGACTGGTGGGAGAGAGGAAGGCAGTTGAGTGAGAGCCCTCAAAGAGTGAGGAGCTGGGAGTAGTAGCTCCCAGGGAGCGAGACCAAGGTTGGGTCGCAGACTGTGGAGCGGGACCACAGGAGTCGGGGACCGGTAGCAGGGACATTGGAAAGGGGTGTGACGGACATAGTCTTGGAGGACTATCGGCATCAGAACCCCAAAAGAACTTACCGGTACAGAGCACGGCGGAGTACAGGACCCTAGGTCAGGGGCAGGTTCCGCCGCCCTGATAATTAACCTGGGAGGGAGAGTATCTTCACAAACTTCCCTAAGAGCTCAGAGATTGAAGGCATCAGCATAACGCGGGGAATAGGGTTCTCCATAAAAGGCAACCCAACTGAAATCCCAAGTGCCAGCCATCAAGAGCACAGCTGCCCTACACACAGGTAGCGGGGCCCCAACAGCTTCATGCCAAGGGGCCACTAAAATTGTGCACGAAGGCAGAGTCCGGACTATCAAGTGACACCGGTGGGAGCGGACACCTGGACGGGCTCCCTGTAGTGACTGTGATGCACAGAGACTTCGGTTTATCTCCAGTGTGAGTGTCTCCTTTATAATCCTCATCCTGCACCACGACTACCCACAGTGAGTACTCTGTTCCCCTGCACCCTGCGCTCCCCAGTATCCACCAAAAACCCCAGAGCCCAGGGCCTTCCCTACTTGTGGAGGGACTGACACCTTGCTGCCCCAACACCATCTGCCCCGGTACTCCTTCCAGCAGTGGCGGTACTCCCATTACCGCAACCCGCAGGTGGCATCAAAAACTTCTCCCCTGTAAATAATCCCCCTTTCAAGGATCGGAGTGTTAGCCGAGCCCGGGTCCGGACCCTTCGAGGCAGCACCACCCCGAATCAGAGCACCCCGGTCTGCGCCGGGGCAGTACACGAACATGATTTTTCTTACAATCCAAGACACCCATGGCGGTTAAGACCCACCTGGAGCTTCATCAGAACAGGATGAACTGTGTCTGCAGGAAGGATTGTGGTGAGAGCGCTGGACTAATGTAATGGCGACTCTATTCGGAATTGGCGCCAATTCAGACATGTGACCAGGATGGGCAGCAGTTTGAGTTATATCATGGACACCATTTCATCTCATCCATGGAGAGTTCCTTTAAACGATTAAAAAAATAATGACCTGGTCCCTTCCTCACCTGACCTAAACCCTATTGAGAACTTTTGGGCCCTTCTTAAATGAGATATTTACGATGAAGGGAAACAGTCACCCATTTGTACAGAGTTTGGGAGGCCTTGATTGGCGCCTTTTAAATGTCAGAAATGTATTTTTGTACATTAAGTTGCATAATAATTCTGCACAGTAATAATTGGCCAATAATTCTACACACATTCTCCTAAGATAAATCTTCATTATTACTTTCTTAAATATTCAGGTTTATTAACCGTTTTGTTATGTCTGACAGCACTGTAGTTCTATAATAAAATGATTCATCAACCATGCATACTGCCAAATTATTGTGCACAGAGTATATATCAAGTGAAGTGATAGTCTCCATACGACACTGCTGTTTTGCTTTCTTCCCCATCACCACATTTTGAAAAATATAACCTTTTAGTTTTCCTATTTACGGTATATCAAAGTGAGTACACCCCTCACATTTGTGAATATTTCATTATAACTTATGGGATAACACTGAAGATAGGACACTTTGATACAATGTAAAGTAGTCAGTGTACAGCTTGTATAACAGTGTAAATTTGGGGTGCCCTCTAAATAACCAACACAGCCATTAATGTAAAAACCACTAGCAACAAAAGTGATTACACCCCTAAGTGAAAATGGCCACATTGTGCCCAAAGTGTAAATATTTTATGTGGCCACAATTATTTTCAAGCACTTCACTCTCTTGGGCATGGAGTTACTAGAGCTTCACAGGAGCCGCTGGAATCCTCTTCTGTCCTCCATGACGACATCATGGAGCTGGTGGATGTTAGGGACCTTGTGCTCCTCCACCTTCCATTTGAGGATGCCCCACAGATGCTCAATAGGGTTTAAGTCTGAGGACATGATGGCCAGTCCAGCCCCGCTACCCTCAATTACTTTAGCAAGGCACTGGTCATCTTGGAGAATTGTTTGGGGTCATTATGTTGGAATAGTGCCCTAGGGCCCAGTTTCTGAAGGGAGGGGGGGATCAGGCTCTGCTTCAGTGTGTCACAGTACATGTTGGCATTTATGGTTCCCTCAATGAACTATCGATCCCCATAGCCAGCAGCCCCCCAAACCATGACACTCTCACCACCATGCTTGACTGTAGGAAGACACACTCCCCATTCACACAGATCTTGTAACACTAATGAGTCACATGACACCAGGGAGGAAACATGGTCAATTGGGCACAATTTGGCCATTTTCTTTTAGGGGTGTGCTCACATTTGTTGCCAGGGTTTAAGCATTAATGGCTGTGTTGAGTTATTCAGAGGACACAGCATATTTACACTGTTATACAAGCTGTATACTACTTTACATTGTATCAAAGTGTCAGATCTTCAGTGTTGTCCCATGAAAAGATATACACAATATTTAGAAAACAGAGGTGTAATCACTTGATATACTGTAGATAACCATATTATTTGATTTTGGCTAGAGGTGCATTTTTTTTTTTTTAATAATCAGGTCTAGTGATGGGCGAATAGTATCTATTCAAGTTCAGATAATAGTTACTGAATTCAGAGTCTATTCCAGTATTCTTCACGACAAAAAAGAAAATGCTCAGGTTCCCCACTGACTTACATTAGGTTCATTATTCGTGACGAATACCGCCATAGTAGTTAGGGATTAGTTACGAATAATCCAAACATGAATAGTGACTATTCGCCCATTACTTCCCTTTTGGGATATATAATTTGATAATACACAATAATTTTTAATGGGAAAATTGATTAAGAGCACTTCTGCCGTTGCTTAGTAAAGGGGTTCTCCAGTCTAAAGAGCCAAGTCTGCAATGTCTGTGGATGCAGAAGTGCGAGAGTAAGATGCACACAGCGTCATGATACCTCTACATTCCCTGTGCCATTGGGCAGTCATGTATACGATTCATATAGCTGCGGTCACATGCCAACTAGTCGTATTTGGCATCTCACAATTTTCTTCTACTGAGAGAAGCTCAATAACACAAGTTGGCATGTGAGCATAAGCATGCAAACATATTTGTTATCATGTTCAGTAAGAAATTAATAAAATAATTTGAACTGTTCCTTAAATTCTAAGTTTATTCCTAGAGGTTTTACATTTACCACTAAAATTTATATAATGAAAAAAAAAAAAACCTTAATTTGGTATGGCTGTAACCACACTGACCTACAGAATCATTTGTGGGTAGAGATGAGCGAGTACCGTAATATTCGTATTTGCGATACTCGTACGGAGTACTTTGTAACACTCGCATATTCGTTTCGAATAGCGAGTACAATGCAAGTCAATGGGAAATGTGAGTCATTTCTACTGGAGTCCAGCAGCAAATTACTCGCATTTC
This sequence comes from Anomaloglossus baeobatrachus, assembly GCF_048569485.1. Lineage (NCBI taxonomy): Eukaryota > Metazoa > Chordata > Amphibia > Anura > Aromobatidae > Anomaloglossus > Anomaloglossus baeobatrachus. Next base: position 280,595,968 of record NC_134354.1, on the reverse strand, counting down.
CCATTGACTTGCATTGTACTCACTATTTGAAACAAATACGTTAGTATTACAAAGTACTCGTTACGAGTAAAGCAAATACGAATATTAGAAAAACTCGCTTATCTCTACTTGAGGGTTATTCTTACAGCAAAATGAATACTGTAAAATCAAAATGTAAACAATGGCACAATTGTGTTTTTTCACCATTACATTATATGGTAAAATTAATATGGCATTTCCCAGCCCACATTCAGCAATATCAGCATTTCTTCCTGTTTATTGCGATCAGCAGGAAGTTTGGAAATGTTACTATAAGCACTATTTGCACTGGGGGTGAGTAATGCTGATTGTAACTACGGTATGTACACAAATGTGGCAATATGAAACGTGTGCTTTGGAGCCTCAATTCAATGTTGGTTTCTAGAATACGCAGGAAATAAGAATTATTCTTACCGTTAATTCGGTTTCTAGGACCTTCCACGACAGCATAGGAGGTTGTCTCTCCACGCCCTAATTGGGACAGGAAGCACAGAGAGGTTAAAAGGACCCTCCCACCTCCCATAGCCAGTGTCTTACAAAGAACCCATAGCATATGAGAAGTACAAACACATCCAGGAACATCGAGGATAAGGGAGGGAATTACGTGCTGTCGTGGAAGGTCCTAGAAACCGAATTAACGGTAAGAATAATTCTTATTTCTCTAGTCCCTTCCACGACAGCATAGGAGGAATACCAACGAATTGATACCTAGGGGGGGGGACCACATCCTGCAGGACCTTCCTGCCAAAAGCCAAATCCCTGTTGGAATCCAGATCCAAACGATAATGCTTTGTGAAAGTATGGAGGGAAGACCACGTAGCCGCCTTGCAGATCTGCTCAGGAGAAGCCCCTGCCCGTTCAGCCCAGGAGACAGAGGTAGCCCTGGTGGAGTGCGCCGTAAATCCAGTAGGCGGAGACCGATGCTGAGCGAGGTAGGCGTCTCTAATAGCCCGCACAATCCAGTTGGCGACGGTACTTTTAGCCACCTTCTTGCCCTTATTTCGACCAAAGGGCTGTATGAATAGGTTATGATCAATACGCCAAGGTGCAGTAATAGCTAGGTAGTGCAACACCGTCCGACGAACGTCCAAAGAATGGAACACTTCCTCCCCCGGAGTCCTAGGATGCTGACAGAAGGAAGGCAGGACGATGGACTGAGAACGGTGAAAATCCGAAACCACTTTGGGAAGGAAGGAAGGATTCAGCTGGAAAACAAATGCTGTCATCTCTGACGGTCAGGTAAGGCTCCCGAATAGACAATGCTTGAAGTTCCCCGACTCTCCGAGCGGACGTAATAGCCACGAGAAAGGCAGTCTTGTGAGAGAGAGAACGGATGCTACAGGAGGACAGAGGCTCAAAGGGTGACTGAGATAGTCCGGTAAGTACCACATTGAGATCCCAGCGAGGTGTCAGGACCCTCTGACGCGGACAGAGTCTACTAGCGGACACGAAGAAACGGCGGATCCAGCGATGATCTGCCAGAGCCATGTCAAAGACTGCACTGAGTGCTGAGACCTGCACCTTCAGGGTGCTGGGCCGAAGGCCTAAGTCCAATCCACTCTGGAGGAAGTCGAGAATCTGCGCAATGTTAGGCCGGAGCGGGTCAGGAGGCCGGGAACCACACCAGGAGGAAAATCTCATCCAGATTTTATTGTAAATACTATTAGTCCCCGGTTTACGGTTGCTCTGTAGAGTAGCCACGACCTTGTCAGAAAGTCCTTGGGCCTTCAGTGCCCGGGCCTCAGAAGCCAGGCAGCCAACTAGAGTTTCTGGGGGTCCGGATGGAATATCGGACCCTGAGACAGTGGGGTCCGAACCCAGGAGGACCGGTCCGTCGATCCCGAGAGTCAGGATCAGGCTGTACCAACTCTGCCCTGGCCACAGAGGAGCTACCAGGATAGTTGCGGCTCCGTCGCCTCTGATCTTCCTCAGGGTTCGTGCTAGAAGAGGAATTGGGGGGGGGAAGGCGTAGGCGAGGCAAAAGGACCAAGTGTGGCAGAAGGCATCCACCCCCAACGCATTGTCCCGAGGGTTCAGGGAGAAAAATGTTGCGACCTTGCGATTTCTTGCTGAAGCAAAGAGGTCCACCTCTGGAGTACCCCATCTTGCCACCAGAGAGCAGAACACCGCTTGGTCCAGACTCCACTCCCCTGGGTGAACATCCCGACGACTCAGGAAATCTGCCTGAAGGTTTAGGGATCCCTTTAGATGGACTGCAGAAAGGGATAGCAGGGACCGTTCTGCCCAGTGGAAGATCCGGGAGGACACAGACTTCAGGGCGCCCAATCGTGTACTGCCCTGACGGCGGAGATGTGCTACCGTGGTGACATTGTCTGAGTAGACCAGGACGTGAGTGTCCCGGACGAGATCCTGAGCCGCAAGGAGGGCTTCCCTGACTGCCCTGAGCTCCCGGTAGTTGGAGGATTGGGAGCTGACATAAGGACTCCAGACCCCCTGAAATGGGGAGTTTGCCACCATAGCACCCCATCCCCGCAGGCTGGCATCGGTTGTTAGTGTAACCAGGGGCGTCTGAGTCCAGGCAACCCCCACCTTTAGGTTGTTGGGATGCAGCCACCAGAGAAGGGATGAGGAGACGGTCCCTGAGAGGCGAAACAGTTTGTTCAGGGAGGACGGGAGTCTGGCCCAATGCGCCAGGATATGATCCTGTAGACAACGAGAGTGGGCCTGAGCCCACATGACTGAGGGAATGCAGGACGTCATAGAACCTAGAGCCGACATAGCTGCTCGAAGGGTCGGGCGAGCCTGTCGGCGAAGCTTTGATATTTTGGTTAGCAGGGTCAACCGGTGGCTCCCCGGGAGAAAGGATACCTGTCTGTCGGAGTCCAGCAGCACCCCGAGAAACTGCAAAGTGGAGGAGGGTTGCAACTGTGATTTCTTGAGATTGGGGATCCAGCCCAAGGAACGAAGAATGCTTAAGGACTTCTCCACATGGCTCCGGAGGATCTGAGCGGAGGGAGCCACGAGAAGAAAGTCGTCCAAATATGGAACCAGACAGATACCTTGCAATCGTATGAAGGCGAACCACCTCTGCCATGATCTTTGAAAAGATCCTTGGAGCCGAGGAGATCCCGAAGGGAAGTACGTTGAATTGGAAATGAAGCACCTCCACCCCGTGCAGAACCGCAAACTTGAGGTATTGCCTGTGACACGGATGGATGGGTACATGGAAGTAGGCGTCTTTCAGGTCTATTGAGGCCATCTGGTGGTGCAGACCTATCAGTGGGATAGCCGATCTCACAGACTCCATCTTGAAACGCCGGTATCTGACCTGCCGGTTGAGACGCCTCAGATTGATGATAATCCGGACATCGCCAGACGGCTTTTTGACAAGGAAGAGACGGGAGTAGTGGCCTACTCCTCCTTCTGACTCGGGACTGGGGAAACGACCCCCGAATGCATTAGCTCCTGAATCTTCGAGTACAGGAGGGCCTGTGAACCCTGCGCCAGAGCCGTGACTCGGAGGCCTGGTAGAGGGGGGGGGAGATGAATTCTATTAATAGACCCTCTGAGACGATCTTCAGGACCCATTGGCAGGAGGTGATGGACCGCCACTGGGGAAGAAGAGCCGAGAGTCGTCCCCCTACCCGATCCGAGTCATGGTTTGTCTTGCTGAGGACGTTGTTGATGGGAAGGGATGAGAATGTTTCTCCCTCTTCCCTTAGGGTAGCTCCACCGGCCCGACTTCCCTTTCCCCCTGGGCTGGGAGGACTGAGGCATCGAGGGGCGAAAGGACCGCTTCCTGGAGGGCTTAGGATCCGGCAAGGCCTTACAATCATTCGCCTTGTCCAGAATGTCATCCAGGGCAGGCCCAAACACCAAATCCCCTTTAAACGGAAGGGAGCAAAGTCTCATTTTAGAGGTGGAGTCTCCACTCCATGCCTTAAGCCAGAGGGCACGTCTGGCAGAGTTAGACAAGACCGAGGTCCTGGCAGCCAGGCGGACAGACTCCACCGAGGTATCCGCCAAAAAACTGGTAGCTTTCCTAAGTAAGGGAAGGGATTCTAGCAACTCCTCCCGAGGGGTACCCTGGGAAATATGAGCCTCCAACTGGTCGAGCCACCTAAGTAGGGACCGGGAGACACAAGTGGAGGCAATATTGGCCTGAATGGTAGAAGACAAGGCCTCCCAGGATCGCTTCATGAGGCCCTCGACCTTCCTATCCATCGGATCTCTAAGCTGGGAAGTATCTTCAAAGGGGAGCGCCGTTTGTTTAGCAACCCTGGCCACCTGCACATCCACTTTGGGAACCTCCCAATGCAACCCAGAAGCCTACAGGGAAAATCGGCGCCTGGGGTCACCCCGGAAACGCTTCTCAGGAAATTCCCATTCCTGAGAGACAATATCCAGAATATTGGCATGAACAGGAAACCCTAATTGTTTGACGGTTTTCAGTCCAGCGAACATTTCATCCTGGACCGAGGGAAAAACCTGCACTTCCTCTAACCCCATAGTGCTCCTAACCGCCCCAATAAGATCCCCCAAATCTTCTGAGGGGAAAAGGAAGGACTGGGCAGACCTCCCGGAGGAAGAACCCTCGTCGGGACCCTCCGAGGCGGAATCAGCATCCTCATGATCAGACGGGGCTGACTGGAGTTTCCTTTTCTTTGGGGTAGAAGGGCCAGGAGCAGGGAGGGAGGCTAGTGAGGCCTGAATCTCCTGTTTCATCATGGACCGAAGCTCGTCTACCAGGGACGGTTGTTCAGCCCTAACAATCTGGTCCGTACACTGTTGGCAAAGCTTCTTATCCCAAACTGCAGGGAGCTTTTTTATACAGACTGGACACTTTTTAATCTTTTCAGTCTTTTCATAGCGGTCAGGCTTGGCAGGCTTATCAGATTTCTCAGACTTCTCTAATGTGTCACCTTTGTCAGATTTTTTAGCAGGCTTGTCCTCCTGGAAAACACAGACCAGGAGGAGCCATAAACACCAGCCTGAGACTATGCATAAGGGACCACCCCCCTCCTTACTTACTGCGGCATGGGGAACACTGGGCTCTGCAGACGCAGGGGAAGACATGTCAGTGAGCACAGTAGAATTCCTTACCATGATTCTGAAGTCTTCAGGGCGGCCTTTATGCAGAAAGGCCTGCCCTCCCCAGTGATAGGGAACGTTCCCCGCCTCCCGTATCAGGTCCCTGACAGGCCGTGGAAGCGACGGCGAGTCCGTCACGCTGCCTCCGTGACCGGAAGTGCCCGGACCGGAAGGTCGCGAGACCGGAAGTCCCGCCCGCGGCAGCACTTCCGGGTCGTACTGCAGCGTGCACACAGGAGGCGGTCGGCGGCTCAGGGAGGACGCCGGCCGGGGAGCTACACAGCCCGCATCACCCCAGAGGAGATCCGGAGGGCTGGAGCAGCGGTCCCTCACAGCGTGAGGGAACAGTATGGGAGGAGCGGCGAAGGCCCGTCCGATACTGCCCGGCTAAGGTAGGGGAAAAAAAAAAAAAATAGATATATATATATATATATATATATATATATATATAATTGCCTTATTCTGTCTGTCTGTCTGTCTGTCTGTCTGTCTCCAAAATTGTGTCCGTACGGTGACACAAAGCTGATTGGCCGCTGGGCTCACCATGGCTCCTCCCCCCGCACGCATTGGCCGCTCGCCTCGCCTCGGCTCGTCCCCCCGCACGGATTGGCCGCTCGCCTCGCCTCGGGTCCGCCCCCCCGCACGGATTGGCCGCGACTCAGACACACACTCAGACGCACACTCAGACGCACACGCACGATGGGGAGTGCTCAGCATGGGGGATGGAGCACGATGGGGAATGCACAGCATGGGGGATGGCGCACGATGGGGAATGCACAGCATGGGGGATGGAGCACAATGGGGAGTGGGGATTGAGCACGATGGGGGGTGCGCAGCATGGGGGATGGAGCAAGATGGGGGGTGGACCACGATGGGGGGTGCACACCTCCCCCCAAAACACACACACACACTGCCACACACGCACTGCACAATACACCACACACACACTGGGAACCACAAACACCGCCCTACACAGACACCCACACAACGCCGCAGACACACAACACCCAAACACCGCGGCACACACAAATATACGCACATACCGCACAACACACACATTGCACAAAACATACCTCCCCCAAAACACACACACACATACACAAACCGCGCAACACACATACACACAACGATACAGACACACAGCGCTCCACAAATAACGACACACAACGCAACACACAAACAACACCGCTCTCACCCCCCGCTACACCCAGACAACGCCCAGAACATGTACAGCCCCTACACAAACACTTGGTAACTACACAAAACAATATCATATATATATATATATATATATATATATATATATATATATATATATATATATATATATATATATATATATATATATATACACACACACACACACTGCAGTCCGCCGGCCACCACAGCATAGGAGAAAAACAAAACCTCTCCATGCCCCATGGGGACAGGAAAGACACTGGCTATGGGAGGTGGGAAGGTCCTTTTAACCTCTCTGTGTTTCCTCCTCCTATGCTGTTGTGGAAGGGACTAGAGAAATCTACAGTACATCAGCGTATTAACCCCTTCACAGCAGATGACGTAAGGCTATGTGCGCACTAGGCGTTTTTGCCGCGTTTTTAGCGGCGTTTTTTACCGCGTTTTTGTGCTGAAAACGCAGTGACATTGCTTCCCCAGCAATGTCAATGGGTTTTCATAAGTGCTGTCCCCACACAGCGTTTTTTTTTAGCTGCGTTTTTGTGGTGACCACAAAAACGCAGCATGTCAATTATTTCTGCGTTTTTCACTGCGTTTTTCACTCATTGAATTCAATGAGATGTTAAAAACGCAATGAAAAACGCATATAGCCGCGTTTCTATGACTAAAAACGCAGCTATACACGCAAGGGGTGGGCACTACAGTGACGTGTACAGGAAGAGGATTCCTTCTGTTGGTAAACACAGAAGCATGAATCCTCCCGGTACCGTCACCGCTGCGTCCACCTCCCGTCCTGTGCATGTCAGCTCCGTGCGGCGCCATGTCTGGGCGGGAGGTGGAGGCAGCGGCGAAAACCAAAGTGAACAGTAGAAAAATAAAAAAATGTCATATATACTCACCTGTCTGCAGGGTCCGGTGCAATGCCCGCTCCCATCTCCTCCCGGTCCCGCCGCTCTGGCTGTGTGCAGTCTCCCCGGCCGGCAGGACCTTGCTTGCAGGACCTGGCGAGGGATCACCTGATGCAGTCACCTGACGCATCAGCTGATCGTAGTCTCGCCGGCTTTTTCCTGCCCGGCCGGCTATCAGCTGATCCTGCCGTCAGGGGACTTCATCAGCTGGATCAGCTGATTACCGGCAGCTGCTGCAGCGATCGGACGGGATCATACTCCTGTCCAATCGATCGCTCCAGGAGCTGCCGGTCATCAGCAGAGCACATAAGTGAGTATTATTATTTTTTTTTTCTACTGATGCATCAGCTGATTGTATAACCGGCTTTTATACAATCAGCTGATGTGTGATGTGATTCAGGCTTTTGAACCTGACACATCATCTGATCGCTTTGCCTTCCAGCAAACCGATCAGATGATATTGGATCCAGATTGGACGGCGCGGGACCCTGACCCAGGATTACTGCAGAGGGGGGTTAATTTCAATAAAGATGGAGTCACTAATTGTGTTGTGTTTTATTTCTAATAAAAATATTTTTCTGTGTGTTGTGTTTTTTTTTTATCATTACTAGAAATTCATGGTGGCCATGTCTAATATTGGCGTGACACCATGAATTTCGGGCTTAGGGCTAGCTGATAATATACAGCTAGCCCTAACTCCATTATTACCTAGCTAGCCACCCGGCATCAGGGCAGCTAGAAGAGTTGGATACAGCGCCAGAAGATGGCGCTTCTATGAAAGCGCCATTTTCTGGGGTGGCTGCGGACTGCAATTCGCAGTGGGGGTGCCCAGAAAGCATGGGCACCCTGCACTGTGGATTCCAATCCCCAGCTGCCTAGTTGTACCCGGCTGGACTCAAAAATTAGGCGAAGCCCACGTCATTTTTTTTTTTAATTATTTCATGAAATAATTAAAAAAAAAGGGCTTCTCTATATTTTTGGTTCCCAGCCGGGTACAAATAGGCAGCTGGGGGTTGGGGGCAGCCCGTATCTGCCTGCTGTACCCGGCTAGCATAGAAAAATATGGCGAAGCCCATGTCATTTTTTTTTCTTTTTGGGCAAAAAACTGCATACAGTCCTGGATGGAGGCTGCTGAGCCTTGTAGTTCTGCAGCTGCTGCCTGCTCTCCTGCATACACTAGTGAATGGAGGATGCTGAGACTTGTAGTTCTGCAGCTGCTGTCTGCTCTCCTGCATACACTAGTGAATGGAGGATGCTGAGACTTGTAGTCCTGCAGCTGCTGTCTGCTCTCCTGCATTCACTAGTGAATGGAGGATGCTGAGACTTGTAGTCCTGCAGCTGCTGTCTGCTCTCCTGCATACACTAGTGAATGGAGGATGCTGAGACTTGTAGTCCTGCAGCTGCTGTCTGCTCTCCTGCATACACTAGTGAATGGAGGATGCTGAGACTTGTAGTTCTGCAGCTGCTGTCTGCTCTCCTGCATACACTAGTGAATGGAGGATGCTGAGACTTGTAGTTCTGCAGCTGCTGTCTGCTCTCCTGCATACAATGAACATTTTGAAGAAGGAAATGACATCAGACCTTTTTTTTTTTTTTTTCATTAACAATCTTTAATGGCATTGTGCACTGATTAAAAACGCAGTGAGCAAAAACGCAGCAAAAAACGCACCAAATCGCAGCAAAAACGCATGCGTTTTTGCCGCGTTTTTTTAGCCGCGGGTGCGTTTTTTAGACAAAAACGCACATAAAAACGCAGCATGAAAAAAACGCCTAGTGCGCACATAGCCTAACTGTACGGTATCTGGAGAGAGGGGAGCTTGCTCAGATTAACAGAGGCGACTAAACTGCAGCTATCACTGATAACTGCCACTGATTTGATCTGGAATGACTCAAATCTACAATTCATTCTATAATACACGAGCCCTCACAAAGCTAAAGTAGATATTTTTGAAGAAAGGAAACAAACAGGCAGGAATGGGTGAAAAATATTCCCTTACATGTGTTTTCTTAACCTACGTCTGCCCTGGCCAACTCCAGCAGCAGTGTACTAGGCTCTGTCCTAGGTGTTGGCTGTATCATACAGCCAGGACCCACAATTAATGCTAGGAGAGAGGAAAGTCCAGCGCAGTCCAATATATCCAGTTAAAAATCACATTTATTTGGTAAATCCATTAAAAATAGGAATACAAAGCGGTCAGCAGGATAATACAGGGATATTGTACAGACCCCACAGAGATTGTGATTTTTAATTGGATATATTGGACTGCGCTGGACTTTCCTCGCTCCTGATCGTTTATCTGGCAGCCTAGCCCTCCGTGCGCGGGTCCTAACAGACAGCGGATTACAGCAACTCGGTGAGCTGAATTTCTCTCTCTTTTTTCCACAATTAATGCTAGTGGCATCGCTCCTGTCCCGCAGTGCTACTGTGTTGTAGGAGTTGGGCAGCTAATTGAACACGGCCATTGCCAAACCAAGAAATTAAAAACAAAAAAACATTTCAGAAGCAACGGAATAGAATAAAAAGCAGCAGTGTGTATACATAGCCTGTATATGGCTGCAGTACTTTGTGTATAGATGAAAAGGAACAGTTTATTTGAATATAAGGCTATGTTCAGATGAACGGAGTTTCGCTCCAGACCTGCAATCAATGTACTATGGTAGCACCGGGCAGTAAGGAGTTGTTAAACTGTCAGGGTCCCGTCAGCACCCGATAATGTAGGACAGTCCATACTGCCCTGCATTGGCTATGGATGACAAAATCTAGCTGTGCCTGAAATTTCTAGTGCTGAGATAATCTGTGCAGGAATGCAGCCGAGCATTACAATCTGGCAGGTTACCACGGTGACCTCTGGGATGCCAAACTCTCCGGACTCCGGTAACCAATCTGGTAAATTAGCAGGAGTAAAGCCTGCTTTACACGTTACGATTAAGCATACGATATCATATGCGATTTGCAACGCCCCCATCGTACGTGCAGCACGTTCAATTTGTTGAACGTGCCGCACATACGATTAACCCCCGTCACACATACTTACCTTCCATACGACCTCGATGTGGGCGGCGAACGTCCACTTCCTGGAGTGGGAGGGACGTTTGCTGCAGGCGGCCAATAGAAGCGGAGGGGCGGAGCTGCGCGGGACGTAAACATCCCGCCCACCTCCTTCCTTCCGCATTGTGGGCCGGGAGCCGCAAGAGGCAGGTGAGATCTGTTCATCGTTCCCAGGGTGTCACACACTGCAATGTGCGCTACCCCGGGTACGATGAACAACCTGACGTTCAATTCGTCAGGAATGAACGACGTGCATGCGATGAACGGTTTTTCATTCAATCGAAATTGCACGTCGCTGTCACACGCTACAACATACCTTACGATGCCGGATGTGCATCACTTAAGACGTGACCCCGCCGACACATCGTAAGATATCTTGTAGCGTGTAAAGCGGGCTTTACTAATGAAGCAAAAAAGATTCTATAACACATCAGTATGATAGAGCACAATGGGGGACTAACAACAGGGAGGAAAAGATGGCAGACACTGGCATATGACAGGTCGATGCTTTTATTCTAGATGACTTTTTTTTTTTTTTAGTTTTATGCCACTCTCACCAGCAACCCAAAATTAGAAGGGGGTTGTACGAGTAGTGGACAACCGCTTTATAACTGGTAGATGAAAAGCCAGCCCCCTCCCCAGAAATAGAAGATCAGGTTGATTTTATGGGCATGGTTTTTCCTTTCTGCTTAGCATATGGATTGTTTTAGGCCACGCATAACATTGATTTCATTTCTATAGCACCAACATATTCTGCAGAACCTTACAAATATTTTAGATAATAATATCACATTAGGTCCTCATTATATATATAGTGTAGTATGGTATCACTGAGTGACCTCTTAAAGCGCAGGTATATGGGAAGTAATGTATAAAATCCTCCACAGTTCTGTGCCATGGCTTTCTAATCAGCGGTAGCCAAGGACCACGGCAGAGCAGGGAGAGCAGTGCGGAGCCAGTGCAGCCCCCTCATTCTTAGGATTCCTCACCCCCCAAATACCTGTTAAGCCAGGAGAAGAGGCCTCGTGCTGCAGAGACGATGTCTATGATACAAGCCAGCTGCTTCTGGGTGGGAGACAGAGCCAGGGCCTGGGACAGTGAAGAAGCCTTCCTGAGGAGGAGGATGTGCGAGGACAAGGACTGCGAGACTCCATACAGCTTGTCAGTGAGGGACCTCAGCGTCTCACTGTGCAGCTCATAGTGCTAGAAAAGAAAGAAACAACTACAGTCATGGCCAAAAGTTTTGAGAATGCTACAAATATTAATTTTTACAAAGTCTACTGCTTAAGTTTTTCTAATGGCAATTTGCATATACTCCAGAATGTCAAAGAGTGATCAGCTTAACAGCAAAACATCAGGGACAATGCCTTTTCCAGCATGATGGAGCACCTTGCCATAAAGCAAAGGTGATCACTAAATGGCTCATGGAACAAAACAGAGATTTTGGGTCCATGGCCTGGAAACTCCCCAGATCTTAATCCCATTGAGAACTTGTGGGCAATCATCAAGAGACGGGTGGACAAACAAAACCAACAAATTCTGGCAAAATGCAAGCATTGCTTATGCAAGAATGGACAGCTATCAGTCAGGATTTGGTCCAGAAGTTGATTGAGAGCATGCGAGGGAGAATTGCAGAGGTACTGAAGAAGAAGGGTCAACACTGCAAATATTGACTTGCTGCATTAACTCATTCTAACTGTCAATATAACCTTTTGGTACTCATAATATGATTGCAATTATATTTCTGTATGTGATGTAAACATCAGACAAACACAAATAAACACCAGAGGGCAACAGATCATGTGAAAATATAATTTTGGTGTCATTCTCAAAACTTTTGGCCATGACTGTAGATAGAAAGGGGAAATAAGACTATCAGTGTGCATAGGCACCAGCAATGAATAATACACACCAGAGTCTATACTCATTGTGTGCACCACAGCGTCCGAGTGGATAGAAGCACCTGCCGTCACACCTGGGCCCCGGTGTCCGAGTGGGTACAAGCACCTGCCGTCACACCTGGGCCCCGGTGTCCGAGTGGGTAGAAGCACCTGCCGTCACACCTGGGTCCCGGTGTCCGATTGGGTAGAAGCACCTGCCGTCACACCTGGGCCCCGGTGTCCGAGTGGGTAGAAGCACCTGCCGTCACACCTGGGCCCCGGTGGCAGGTGTTTCTACCCACTCGGACACCGGGGCCCAGGTGTAACGGCAGATGGCTCCACCAACAGACGCCAGGGCCCAGGTGTGACAGCAGGTGCTTCTACCCACTCGGACACCAGGTCCCAGGCGTGACGGCAGGTGCTCCTACCCACTAGGACGCCGGGGCCCAGGTGTCCGAGTGGGTAAGAGCACCTGCCGTCACGCCTGGGCCCCGGTGTCCGAGTGGGTAGGAGCACCTGCCGTCACGCCTGGGCCCCGGTGGCAGGTGTTTCTACCCACTCGGACACCAGGTCCCAGGCGTGACGGCAGGTGCTCCTACACACTCGGACGCCGGGTCCCAGGTGTGACAGCAGGTGCTCCTACCCACTAGGACGCCGGGGCCCAGGTGTCCGAGTGGGTAAGAGCACCTGCCGTCACGCCTGGGCCCCGGTGTCCGAGTGGGTAGGAGCACCTGCCGTCACGCCTGGGCCCCGGTGGCAGGTGTTTCTACCCACTTGGACACCAGGTCCCAGGTGTGACGGCAGGTGCTCCTACCCACTAGGACGCCGGGGCCCAGGTGTCCGAGTGGGTAAGAGCACCTGCCGTCACACCTGGGCCCCGGTGTCCGAGTGGGTAGGAGCACCTGCCGTCACACCTGGGCCCCGGTGTCCGAGTGGGTAGGAGCACCTGCCGTCACACCTGGGCCCCGGTGTCCGAGTGGGTAGAAGCACCTGCCGTCACACCTGGGCCCCGGTGTCCGAGTGGGTAGATGCACCTGCCGTCACACCTGGGCCCCGGTGTCCGAGTGGGTAGGAGCACCTGCCGTCACACCTGGGCCCCGGTGTCCGAGTGGGTAGGAGCACCTGCCGTCACACCTGGGCCCCGGTGTCCGAGTGGGTAGGAGCACCTGCCGTCACACCTGGGCCCCGGTGTCCGAGTGGGTAGGAGCACCTGCCGTCACACCTGGGCCCCGGTGTCCGAGTGGGTAGAAGCACCTGCCGTCACACCTGGGCCCCGGTGTCCGAGTGGGTAGAAGCACCTGCCGTCACACCTGGGCCCCGGTGTCCGAGTGGGTAGAAGCACCTGCCGTCACACCTGGGCCCCGGTGTCCGAGTGGGTAGGAGCACCTGCCGTCACACCTGGGCCCCGGTGTCCGAGTGGGTAGGAGCACCTGCCGTCACACCTGGGCCCCGGTGTCCGAGTGGGTAGGAGCACCTGCCGTCACACCTGGGCCCCGGTGTCCGAGTGGGTAGGAGCACCTGCCGTCACACCTGGGCCCCGGTGTCCGAGTGGGTAGGAGCACCTGCCGTCACACCTGGGCCCCGGTGTCCGAGTGGGTAGGAGCACCTGCCGTCACACCTGGGCCCCGGTGTCCGAGTGGGTAGGAGCACCTGCCGTCACACCTGGGCCCCGGTGTCCGAGTGGGTAGGAGCACCTGCCGTCACACCTGGGCCCCGGTGTCCGAGTGGGTAGAAGCACCTGCCGTCACACCTGGGCCCCGGTGTCCGAGTGGGTAGGAGCACCTGCCGTCACACCTGGGCCCCGGTGTCCGAGTGGGTAGGAGCACCTGCCGTCACACCTGGGCCCCGGTGTCCGAGTGGGTAGGAGCACCTGCCGTCACACCTGGGCCCCGGTGTCCGAGTGGGTAGGAGCACCTGCCGTCACACCTGGGCCCCGGTGTCCGAGTGGGTAGGAGCACCTGCCGTCACACCTGGGCCCCGGTGTCCGAGTGGGTAGGAGCACCTGCCGTCACACCTGGGCCCCGGTGTCCGAGTGGGTAGGAGCACCTGCCGTCACACCTGGGCCCCGGTGTCCGAGTGGGTAGAAGCACCTGCCGTCACACCTGGGCCCCGGTGTCCGCGTGGGTAGAAGCACCTGCCGTCACACCTGGGCCCCGGTGTCCGAGTGGGTAGAAGCACCTGCCGTCACACCTGGGCCCCGGTGTCCGAGTGGGTAGAAGCACCTGCCGTCACACCTGGGCCCCGGTGTCCGAGTGGGTAGAAGCACCTGCCGTCACACCTGGGCCCCGGTGTCCGAGTGGGTAGAAGCACCTGCCGTCACACCTGGGCCCCGGTGTCCGAGTGGGTAGAAGCACCTGCCGTCACACCTGGGCCCCGGTGTCCGAGTGGGTAGAAGCACCTGCCGTCACACCTGGGCCCCGGTGTCCGAGTGGGTAGAAGCACCTGCCGTCACACCTGGGCCCCGGTGTCCGAGTGGGTAGAAGCACCTGCCGTCACACCTGGGCCCCGGTGTCCGAGTGGGTAGAAGCACCTGCCGTCACACCTGGGCCCCGGTGTCCGAGTGGGTAGAAGCACCTGCCGTCACACCTGGGCCCCGGTGTCCGAGTGGGTAGAAGCACCTGCCGTCACACCTGGGCCCCGGTGTCCGAGTGGGTAGAAGCACCTGCCGTCACACCTGGGCCCCGGTGTCCGAGTGGGTAGAAGCACCTGCCGTCACACCTGGGCCCCGGTGTCCGAGTGGGTAGAAGCACCTGCCGTCACACCTGGGCCCCGGTGTCCGAGTGGGTAGAAGCACCTGCCACCGGGGCCCAGGTGTGACGGCAGGTGCTCCTACCCACTCAGACACCAGGTGTGACGGCAGGTGCTCCTACCCACTCAGACACCAGGCGTGACGGTAGGTGCTCCTACCCACTCAGACACCAGGCGTGACGGTAGGTGCTCCTAGCCACTCGGACACCAGGTCCCAGGCGTGACGGTAGGTGCTCCTAGCCACTCGGACACCAGGTCCCAGGCGTGACGGTAGGTGCTCCTAGCCACTCGGACACCAGGTCCCAGGCGTGACGGTAGGTGCTCCTAGCCACTCGGACACCAGGTCCCAGGCGTGACGGTAGGTGCTCCTAGCCACTCGGACACCAGGTCCCAGGCGTGACGGTAGGTGCTCCTAGCCACTCGGACACCAGGTCCCAGGCGTGACGGTAGGTGCTCCTAGCCACTCGGACACCAGGTCCCAGGCGTGACGGTAGGTGCTCCTAGCCACTCGGACACCAGGTCCCAGGCGTGACGGTAGGTGCTCCTAGCCACTCGGACACCAGGTCCCAGGCGTGACGGTAGGTGCTCCTAGCCACTCGGACACCAGGTCCCAGGCGTGACGGTAGGTGCTCCTAGCCACTCGGACACCAGGTCCCAGGCGTGACGGTAGGTGCTCCTAGCCACTCGGACACCAGGTCCCAGGCGTGACGGTAGGTGCTCCTAGCCACTCGGACACCAGGTCCCAGGCGTGAGGGTAGGTGCTCCTAGCCACTCGGACACCAGGTCCCAGGCGTGAGGGTAGGTGCTCCTAGCCACTCGGACACCAGGTCCCAGGCGTGAGGGTAGGTGCTCCTAGCCACTCGGACACCAGGTCCCAGGCGTGAGGGTAGGTGCTCCTAGCCACTCGGACACCAGGTCCCAGGCGTGAGGGTAGGTGCTCCTAGCCACTCGGACACCAGGTCCCAGGCGTGAGGGTAGGTGCTCCTAGCCACTCGGACACCAGGTCCCAGGCGTGAGGGTAGGTGCTCCTAGCCACTCGGACACCAGGTCCCAGGCGTGAGGGTAGGTGCTCCTAGCCACTCGGACACCAGGTCCCAGGCGTGAGGGTAGGTGCTCCTAGCCACTCGGACACCAGGTCCCAGGCGTGAGGGTAGGTGCTCCTAGCCACTCGGACACCAGGTCCCAGGCGTGAGGGTAGGTGCTCCTAGCCACTCGGACACCAGGTCCCAGGCGTGAGGGTAGGTGCTCCTAGCCACTCGGACACCAGGTCCCAGGCGTGAGGGTAGGTGCTCCTAGCCACTCGGACACCAGGTCCCAGGCGTGAGGGTAGGTGCTCCTAGCCACTCGGACACCAGGTCCCAGGCGTGAGGGTAGGTGCTCCTAGCCACTCGGACACCAGGTCCCAGGCGTGAGGGTAGGTGCTCCTAGCCACTCGGACACCAGGTCCCAGGCGTGAGGGTAGGTGCTCCTAGCCACTCGGACACCAGGTCCCAGGCGTGAGGGTAGGTGCTCCTAGCCACTCGGACACCAGGTCCCAGGTGTGAGGGTAGGTGCTCCTAGCCACTCGGACACCAGGTCCCAGGTGTGAGGGTAGGTGCTCCTAGCCACTCGGACACCAGGTCCCAGGTGTGAGGGTAGGTGCTCCTAGCCACTCGGACACCAGGTCCCAGGTGTGAGGGTAGGTGCTCCTAGCCACTCGGACACCAGGTCCCAGGTGTGAGGGTAGGTGCTCCTAGCCACTCGGACACCAGGTCCCAGGTGTGAGGGTAGGTGCTCCTAGCCACTCGGACACCAGGTCCCAGGTGTGAGGGTAGGTGCTCCTAGCCACTCGGACACCAGGTCCCAGGTGTGAGGGTAGGTGCTCCTAGCCACTCGGACACCAGGTCCCAGGTGTGAGGGTAGGTGCTCCTAGCCACTCGGACACCAGGTCCCAGGTGTGACGGTAGGTGCTCCTAGCCACTCGGACACCAGGTCCCAGGTGTGACGGTAGGTGCTCCTACCCACTCGGACACCAGGGCCCAGGTGTGGCGGATACCGCTGCACCCCATCGGCTGGGCGGATACGTCCATGCACCCTTCAGCATTATTACCTCCTTACCAAGGCGCACAGCTGTTCCACAGCTTCCAGAAATATCTCCTGGTGTCCAATGCTCCTGACTCCGAGGGCATCCAGATGCTGAGGGGACAGGTCCAGCAGGTTCTGCCCAGAGATACTCCAGCCCTGGAAGGGGTAATGCTGTACTGTGGGGTCCAGACCTGCGGATAACACACATACTGCAGCGATCAGTCACCTCCCGACCACCAGGGCTTTCCTAGCACTCCAATACCAGGCACACCCTCCCTGCTCTTACCCAGGACACCGTCCACACACGCCTTCCACAGCACTGTATACAGTGTCACCTCCTTCTGTACTCACCCTCTAAGTAGCCGCTGACCGTGTCCGGAGACCACGAGGAAATCAGCTCCATACTGTCTCCCGCACTTCCTGGCGGACCACCCTGCTGACGTCACGCAGGTGAGGCGAGAGGCGGCGCCTGTGACCACGCCCCCCGTGACTGGGGACGGGACTATTTTCTGTACGGGGGACTAGTACGGTCCTGCAGCATTCCTCCGCGGCGGAGGCACGTACCGGAGCCCCAGGAATGTCACCTCAATGTCCTGGGAAGGTGGGAAGAATAAAGGTCTTAAAATGTTGTATTTTACTTTTGGTTTCCATTGCCCCAACCTCACCATAAAAGTAATGCAGAAAAAATAGCATAGGGGGGCACCAGTGGTTGGCACAGTTAGGGGGGTACCAGTGGTTGGCACAGTTAGGGGGCAAGGGTGGTTGGCACAGTTAGGGGGGCACCAGTGGTTGGCACAGTTAGGGGGGCACCAGTGGTTGGCACAGTTAGGGGGGCACCAGTGGTTGGCACAGTTAGGGGGGCACCAGTGGTGGGCACAGTTAGGGGGGCACCAGTGGTGGGCACAGTTAGGGGGGCACCAGTGGTTGGCACAGTTAGGGGGGCACCAGTGGTTGGCACCGTTATGGGGCACTAGTGGCTGGAACGGTTATGGGGGCATCAGTGGCTGGCACGGTTATGGGGGCACTAGACGTCTGGCACGGTTATGGAGGCACTAGACGTCTGGCACGGTTATGGGAGCACTAGTAGCTGGCACAGTTCTGAGGGCATTACCTGGGAGGCCAACCACCCAGAAATTCCAGGACAGTCCGTAAAAATATGGCACTTTTTTGCCCCGTATGTAAAAAAAATGAGATTTTTTTTTTTAAACTGAAGAAGCTTGCAGATTATTCTGAATGTAATTGTGACAGGTCACTACACAACACCAGACACCCCCCTCCCTGGACAGGTCACACCAGTCAAACATTAAACCCTTGTTGCCACCCTCCAGGGTTGATGTCCACACCAGGTGGGGCGGAGCCAGGCGGGTGGCCCCTACCACCAAGGAGTTCACAGCCTGGATGCGGGAAAAACACAGTAGTCAGTCCAGTTGTGGTCTGTAGTGAGTGAGGAGTGAAACTGTTGAAGTCTGGGTCGGAACCCAGGCACATTCAGCAAGGTCGGCAGACAGTGGTGGCCGTCTGCAGGAGTTGGCGAAGGTCAGCGGAACCGTAGGACCGAGGTCGGGCTGTGGCCCGCCGGTACCGAACCGGGGAGCAGATTGGAGCCAAGCACCAGGCAGGGTACTCAGACCCCGACTAGTAGGCTTAAAGCCAACCTTTAGTCAAATTCTCTGATTGCGGTCTGGACCTCAGGGGTTCATTCCCACCCAAGTCCCGATTGAAGGCAACAGACCAACCGTTCCGGATAAGTGCCACCGCCAAGGGCCAGAGATCCAAAGGGCCAGCATCTGCGGGCAAACAGGCTCCTCTGGCACATATACGTCGGGGAGCGGACTCCCGGTGCCTATGGAGTCAAAACACAGGTGCATGGAACGACAGCCACCATCAACCCGTCCAGGGAGAACACCGCAGCCAACTGCGGGCCCCGTCCATCCAGCCGTTTGGTTTACCAGAGACTCTGTCCATCTGTGTCTGAGTGAGTACACCAGTGCCATCCGGCACCGCGCTGCGCTGCACTGCGACCTTGCACCCTGCCAAAACCCATCCCGAGGAATCCAGCCTCCTACCGGGCCCCGGGACCAACCGCCACTACCCACGGAGGGCTAACAACTAGCTGCTCTCCGCCATCGCTCCCGGGAACCCCGTCACCAGCAGCGGTGGTGCCCACCGTCACCACAACCCATGGGTGGCGTCACGAACACTCCATCCATCCCAAAAATCCAACTCCCCTCCCTTTTCACTCGTGGGCGAGGAGCGCTGCTCGAGTCCCGGGTCTGGCCCGCTCGAGCCACCGAGGAGAAGGCACCGGATCCGAGCGCGATCTCCCCGAGCAGCCACCGCGACGGGGAAAGCTGGCCCCCGCCCTCGACATAATTATCATCTCGTACTGTCTCCAGTGAGTGCAGCTGGTGTCTTCATATCAGAATTATGGGCTGTAGACATCGATTACTTATAATCATAAAGATTTATCATAGTTTTCCATTGTGTCTATAAAAATCATTGTCCGTGATTTTTTTGATAAACGGTCCAGAAAAATTCGTCAGATTGTAAACCCTGGGCAGTACAAAGGCTGGCACTGATGGAGAGCAATGCCCTGGGCACTATAAAGGCTGGCATTGATGGAGAGCAATGCCCTGGGCACTATAAAGGCTGGCACTGATGAAGAGCAATACCCTGGGCCAGGGCCGGCGTCAGCACCCGGCAAACCCGGGCAAATGCCGGGGCCCTGGAGAGCCTCGTCAGTTCTGTCCCTTGGCCGGGGCCCACTCGCCTTTACAGTTCTGCTGCCCCCGGCCGAGTTCCGGGGACCGCAGTCCTCGGCAGCAATCTGCGACGCCGTCACTTTAAGGCGCGCAGACATCCTGGTTTGAACTTCATCTGTGGGCGGAGCTACCGCCTTCTCAGTCCCACAGATGAAGGAGGCGAGCTTCTGTCCGGCGCTGTGTGGGCCCCCTCTCCACCGTGACCTAATCGGGTAAGTGCCCTCCCCGCCTCCCCATTATGGGCCCCTGTGAGCTGCTTCTACCCCCCCAGATGTATGCCCTGCCAATCCCCCCCCCGCCGATGCCACGGGTGCTGTCCCCGCCGATGCCGCGGGTGCTGTCCCCGCCGATGCCGCGGGTGCTGTCCCCGCCGATGCCGCGGGTGCTGTCCCCGCCGATGCCGCGGGTGCTGTCCCCGCCGATGCCGCGGGTGCTGTCCCCGCCGATGACGCGGGTGCTGTCCCCGCCGATGACGCGGGTGCTGTCCCCGCCGATGACGCGGGTGCGGGCCCCACAGAGCAGCAGAGTTGTGTGTGTTTGTCTTTATGTAGCAGAGTTGTGTGTGTGTGTGTGTGTGTTTGTCTGTCTGTATGTAGCAGAGTTGTGTGTGCTTGTCTGTCTGTATGTAGCAGAGCTGTGTGTGTTTGTCTGCCTGTATGTAGCAGAGTTGTGTGTTTGTCTGCCTGTATGTAGAAGAGTTGTGTGTGTTTGTCTGCCTGTATGTAGCAGAGTTGTGTGTGTTTGTCTGTCTGTATGTAGGAGAGTTGTGTGTGTGTGTGTGTGTGTGTGTCTGTAAGTGTATATGACTGTATAGATTTGTCTGTTTATATGTATTTTTGTGAGTTTGTCTTTAAATATGTATATGTACGTGTTCGTATTGGTGTCTGTGTGTGGATAGGGCCCACTGGGACTCTTCCGCCCGGGGCCCACAAAAACCTGGAGCCGGCCCTGCCCTGGGCACTGTAAAAGCTGGCACTGATGGAGAGCAATGCCCTGGGCACTATAAAGACTGGCACTGATGGAGACCAATGCCCTGGTCACGATAAAGACTGGCACTGATGGAGAGCAATGCCCTGGGCACTATAAAGACTGGCACTGATGGAGACCAATGCCCTGGTCACGATAAAGACTGGCACTGATGGAGAGCAATGCCCTGGGCACAATAAAGGCTGGCACTGATGGAGAGCAATGCCCTGGGCACTATAAAGGCTGGCACTGATGGAGAGCAATGCCCTGGGCACTATAAAGGCTGGCACTGATGGAGACCAATGCCCTGGGCACTATAAAGACTGGCACTGATGGATAGCAATGCCCTGGCGACTGAGGAAGTCTGCTTCCCAGTTTTCTACGCCGGGGATGTGAACTGCGGATATGGTGGAGGCCGTGGCTTCCACCCACATCATAATGCGCCGGACTTCCTGGAAGGCTTGCCGACTGCGTGTCCCCCCTTGGTGATTGATGTATGCCACCGCTGTGGAGTTGTCCGATTGAATTCGGATCTGCTTCCCTTCCAGCCACTGCTGGAAGGCTAGTAGGGCAAGAAACACTGCTCTGATTTCCAGAACATTGATCTGAAGGATGGACTCCTGCTGAGTCCACGTACCCTGAGCCCTGTGGTGGAGAAACACTGCTCCCCACCCTGACAGACTCGCGTCTGTCGTGACCACCGCCCAGGACGGTGGTAGGAAGGATCTTCCCTGTGATAATGAGGTGGAAAGGAGCCACCACTGCAGAGAGTCCTTGGCCGTCTGGGAAAGGGAGACTTTCCTGTCCAGGGATGTTGACTTCCCGTCCCATTGGCGGAGAATGTCCCATTGAAGTGGACGCAGATGAAACTGCGCAAACGGAACCGCCTCTATTGCCGCCACCATCTTCCCGAGGAAGTGCATGAGGCGTCTTAAGGAGTGCGACTGACTTTGAAGGAGAGCCTGCACCCCAGTCTGTAGAGACCGCTGCTTGTCCAGCGGAAGCTTCACTATCGCTGAGAGAGTATGAAACTCCATGCCAAGATACGTTAGTGATTGGGTCGGTGACAGATTTGACTTTGGGAAGTTGATGATCCACCCGAACGCCTGGAGAGTCTCCAGTGCAAAATTCAGGCTGAGTTGGCATGCCTCCTGAGAGGGTGCCTTGACCAGTAGATCGTCCAAGTAAGGGATCACAGAGTGTCTGTGAGAGTGCAAGACTGCTACCACTGCTGCCATGATCTTGGTGAACACCCGAGGGGCTGTCGCCAGACCAAATGGCAGAGCCACGAACTGAAGATGGTCGTCTCCTATCACGAAGCGTAGAAAGCGTTGGTGCTCCGTAGCAATCGGCACGTGGAGATAAGCATCTTTGATGTCTATTGATGCTAGGAAATCTCCTTGGGACATTGAGGCAATGACTGAGCGGAGGGATTCCATCCGGAACCGCCTGGCGTTCACATGCTTGTTGAGCAGTTTTAGGTCCAGAACAGGACGGAAGGAGCCGTCCTTTTTTGGAACCACAAAGAGATTGGAGTAAAATCCTCGCCCCCGTTCCTGAGGGGGGACAGGGATCACGACTCCTTCTGCTCTTAGAGAGTCCACCGCCTGCAGCAGGGCATCTGCTCGGTTGGGGTGTGGGGAGGTTCTGAAGAACCGAAGTGGAGGCCGAGAACTGAACTCGATTCTGTACCCGCGAGACAAAATGTCTGTTACCCACCGGTCTTTGACCTGTGACAGCCAAATGTCGCAAAAGCGGGAGAGCCTGCCACCGACCGAGGATGCGGAGGGAGGAGGCCGAAAGTCATGAGGTAGCCGCCTTGGAAGCGGTTCCTCCATTTGCTTTCCTGGGGCGTGAGTGAGCCCGCCAGGAATCTGAGCTCCCTTGTCCTTTCTGAGTCGTTTTGGACGAGGAGAATTGGGCCTTGCCCGAGCCTCGAAAGGACCGAAACCTCGACTGCCACTTTTTCTGTTGAGGTTTACTTGCTCTGGGCTGTGGCAAGGAAGAGTCCTTACCCTTGGACTGTTTTATGATTTCAGCCAATGGCTCACCAAACAGTCTGTCTCTAGATAATGGCAAGCTGGTTAAGCATTTTTTGGAACCAGCATCTGCTTTCCAGTCCTTTAACCATAAGGCTCTGCGCAAAACCACAGAATTGGCGGCCGCCATAGAGGTACGGCTCGTAGATTCTAGGACAGCATTGATAGCATAGGTCGCAAACGCAGACATTTGCGAAGTTAGGGACGCCACCTGCGGTACTGCTGGATGCATGATAGCATCCACCTGTGCCAGACCAGCTGAAATAGCTTGGAGTGCCCACACGGCCGCGAATGCTGGAGCAAACGACGCGCCGATAGCTTCATAGACAGATTTCAACCAAAGGTCCATCTGTCTGTCATTGGCATCTTTAAGTGAAGCGCCATCCTCTACTGCGACTATAGATCTAGCCGCAAGCTTGGAAATTGGGGGATCCACCTTTGGACACTGGGTCCAGCGTTTGGCCACTTCAGAGGGAAAAGGATAACGGGTATCCTTAGAACGTTTAGAGAAACGCTTGTCTGGATGAGCGTCGTGCTTCTGGATTGATTCTCTGAAGTCAGAGTGGTCCAAAAAAGCACTTAATTTACGCTTGGGATACAGGAAATGGAACTTCTCCTGCTGTGCAGCTGCCTCCTCTGCAGAAGGAGCTGGTGGAGAAATATCCAACAGTCTATTAATCGCCGATATAAGGTCATTAACCATGGCGTCACCATCAGGGGCATCCAGATTGAGAGGGGCCTCAGGATTAGAATCCTGATCACCGTCCTCAGTCTCATCACAGAGAGACTCTTCTCGCTGAGACCCTGAGCAGTGTGATGACGTCGAGGGTCTTTCCCAGCGAGCTCGCTTAGGCTGCCTGGGACTGTCATCTGAGTCAGAGACTTCAGCTTGTGATGCTTGAGACCCCCTTGAAGTACGGATTAGTTCCAACTGAGGGGGACCGGAGAGCATAGACACAGCAGTGTCCATGGTCTGAGGAACTGGCCTGGCCTGCAAGGTCTCCAGGATTTTTGTCATAGTCACAGACATTTTTTCAGCAAACACTGCAAAGTCTGTCCCCGTCACCGGGGCAGGGTTCACAGGCGTCTCTGCCTGGGCTACCACCACAATAGGCTCTGGCTGACGAAGTGCCACTGGGACTGAACATTGCACACAATGTGAGTCATTGGAGCCTGCCGGTAGATCAGCCCCACATGCAGTACAAACAGTGTACACAGCCCGTGCCTTGGCAGCCTTGCGTTTTGCGGATGACATGTTGCTGCCTCCTCAGAGCAGTACAGGGTGTCCAGCCAAGAAGCGACCTTACAGTGCACTATATAAATATATATATATATATGGTACCAAGAAAAAAGTACACTAATATAACACTGAGGCACTAGAGGGGCCAGCACTACTGTGCTGCTTACCGCCCGCTTAGGAGCGGTGTGTGGTCGCCAGAAATCCCTCTAGTCTGGGTCTCCCAGAGCCTGCTGCCTTTCCCCAGCCAGACCGCATGTGTAATGGCTGCCGGCGTCCTTGTGGAGAGGGGGGGGCGGGCCCTGGGCGTACACCGACGAAGAGCGGGAAGTCTGCTTCCCCCTGTGCCTAGTGAGAGGGCTGGAGCATGTAAATAAAGCTCCAGCCCTCGGCGCTGTCAATTGAGCAGCGTCTCTCCCCTACCCTGATTGACAGGGTGGGGGCGGGAACGAAGCGGCGCTAGGCCGCAGAAGCCGGGGGCTAAAGTTAGAAGCGCCGCCGCCGTAAAAGCGCGGTCGGCGCAAAGTCCCCGGCGCACTACAAGTCGCAGCTGCGCCGCCGCTCCAGGAGCGGTCGGCGCAGTAGTTCCCAACATGTAACGTCACTCAGCAAAGCTGCAGTGACCTAACCCCAGCGCACAGCGCTACTGTCCCCGGCGCACTATAACGCTCAGCAAGCCTTGAGAGTGTCCGTGCCTGCCGGGGACACAGAGTACCTGAAAGTTGCAGGGCCTTGTCCCTGAACGGCACTCCCGCTCCAAATCCAGCAGGTTCTCTGGGTCTGTGGATGGAGCCCGGCCCCAGGGCTTGGGGGCCGGCAAGATCCCACTTCCACAGAGCCCTCCAGGGGATGTGGAAGGAAAACAGCATGTGGGCTCCAGCCTCTGTACCAGCAATAGGTACCTCAACCTTACAAGCACCACCGCGGGTGAGAAGGGAGCATGCTGGGGGCCCCATATGGGCCCTCTTTTCTTCCATCCGATATAGCCAGCAGCTACTGCTGACTACAAACAGTGGAGCTATGCGTGGATGTCTGACCTCCTTCGCACAAAGCAGAAAAACTGGTGAGCCAGTGATCCCACTGGGGGTGTATAGCCAGAAGGGGAGGGGCCTTACACTTTTTAGTGTAATTGCTTTGTGTGGCCTCCGGAGGCAGTGCTATACACCCAATCGTCTGGGTCTCCCAATAGAGCGCCGAAGAAGTTCAAAATTGTCAAAAGTCTTAAAGGATGCAGCAGTCTTGACATTGCTATGATATTGAAGCGTGATTACAGATCCTTGAAAAGGTGGATCAGAAAAAGCAACACACATTAAAAGGGTTGTCAGATCCAAATCCACAACTCTTCAGCAATTGTGCACTGGCAGGATTCTCCAGTGTCAGAGCCGAAAACGGAGGTCACATGGCCGCGACTACGCGATCTGCAAGAATCCAACTAGATGGGCGCAGCCTCACTAAATGCAAGCGTATTGAGTGAGGCTGCACTCATATAGTCAGATTCTGGCCGGGAGTATACATCGCATACTTGGAATCACTAACCGTGGTTCCCGACACTGACACCGGAGAATCCTCACAGCAACTGCCGACTTGTGGATTTGGATGGGAAAATCCCTTTAAACTGCTAAACATTTGAGAAAAATCAAACTAAGTTACCAGGAACCCATTATCCTCCAGTGCGGTCATATTCCAAAACTGCGTAGTAGGAGGCAGCACTTAAAGGGATATGCAAATGTAGCGCCCCTAACTATATCAGAGAACTGCATCCTGTCCTCCAGAGTGCAGGACCCAACCCCCGTTGTTACAGGTTCCCAATAACCAGTGTCACCCCATCAGCATTACAAATCCCAACCACACCTCACATCAAACCTGTCAGACACACCAGTGGGTTGGTCAAGCTGGAGTAGGGCCACCCACCTAGGGGTCAGGCAGACTGGTGGGAGAGAGGAAGGCAGTTGAGTGAGAGCCCTCAAAGAGTGAGGAGCTGGGAGTAGTAGCTCCCAGGGAGCGAGACCAAGGTTGGGTCGCAGACTGTGGAGCGGGACCACAGGAGTCGGGGACCGGTAGCAGTGACATTGGAAAGGGGTGTGACGGACATAGTCTTGGAGGACTATCGGCATCAGAACCCCAAAAGAACTTACCGGTACAGAGCACGGCGGAGTACAGGACCCTAGGTCAGGGGCAGGTTCCGCCGCCCTGATAATTAACCTGGGAGGGAGAGTATCTTCACAAACTTCCCTAAGAGCTCAGAGATTGAAGGCATCAGCATAACGCGGGGAATAGGGTTCTCCATAAAAGGCAACCCAACTGAAATCCCAAGTGCCAGCCATCAAGAGCACAGCTGCCCTACACACAGGTAGCGGGGCCCCAACAGCTTCATGCCAAGGGCCCACTAAAATTGTGCACGGAGGCAGAGTCCGGACTATCAAGTGACACCGGTGGGAGCGGACACCTGGACGGGCTCCCTGTAGTGACTGTGATGCACAGAGACTTCGGTTTATCTCCAGTGTGAGTGTCTCCTTTATAATCCTCATCCTGCACCACGACTACCCACAGTGAGTACTCTGTTCCCCTGCACCCTGCGCTCCCCATGTCCACCAAAAACCCCAGAGCCCAGGGCCTTCCCTACTTGTGGAGGGACTGACACCTTGCTGCCCCAACACCATCTGCCCCGGTACTCCTTCCAGCAGTGGCGGTACTCCCATTACCGCAACCCGCAGGTGGCATCAAAAACTTCTCCCCTGTAAATAATCCCCCTTTCAAGGATCGGAGTGTTAGCCGAGCCCGGGTCCGGACCCTTCGAGGCAGCACCACCCCGAATCCGAGCACCCCGGTCTGCGCCGGGGCAGTACACGAACATGATTTTTCTTACAATCCAAGACACCCATGGCGGTTAAGACCCACCTGGAGCTTCATCAGAACAGGATGAACTGTGTCTGCAGGAAGGATTGTGGTGAGAGCGCTGGACTAATGTAATGGCGACTCTATTCGGAATTGGCGCCAATTCAGACATGTGACCAGGATGGGCAGCAGTTTGAGTTATATCATGGACACCATTTCATCTCATCCATGGAGAGTTCCTTTAAACGATGAAAGAATAATGACCTGGTCCCTTCCTCACCTGACCTAAACCCTATTGAGAACTTTTGGGCCCTTCTTAAATGAGATATTTACGATGAAGGGAAACAGTCACCCATTTGTACAGAGTTTGGGAGGCCTTGATTGGCGCCTTTTAAATGTCAGAAATGTATTTTTGTACATTAAGTTGCATAATAATTCTGCACAGTAATAATTGGCCAATAATTCTACACACATTCTCCTAAGATAAATCTTCATTATTACTTTCTTAAATATTCAGGTTTATTAACCATTTTGTTATGTCTGACAGCACTGTAGTTCTATAATAAAATGATTCATCAACCATGCATACTGCCAAATTATTGTGCACAGAGTATATATCAAGTGAAGTGATAGTCTCCATACGACACTGCTGTTTTGCTTTCTTCCCCATCACCACATTTTGAAAAATATAACCTTTTAGTTTTCCTATTTACGGTATATCAAAGTGAGTACACCCCTCACATTTGTGAATATTTCATTATAACTTATGGGATAACACTGAAGATAGGACACTTTGACACAATGTAAAGTAGTCAGTGTACAGCTTGTATAACAGTGTAAATTTGGGGTGCCCTCTAAATAACCAACACAGCCATT
Organism: Anomaloglossus baeobatrachus; assembly: GCF_048569485.1. Lineage (NCBI taxonomy): Eukaryota > Metazoa > Chordata > Amphibia > Anura > Aromobatidae > Anomaloglossus > Anomaloglossus baeobatrachus. Next base: position 280,568,358 of record NC_134354.1, on the reverse strand, counting down.
AATGTAAAAACCACTAGCAACAAAAGTGATTACACCCCTAAGTGAAAATGGCCACTTTGTGCCCAAAGTGTAAATATTTTATGTGGCCACAATTATTTTCAAGCACTTCACTCTCTTGGGCATGGAGTTACTAGAGCTTCACAGGAGCCACTGGAATCCTCTTCTGTCCTCCATGACGACATCATGGAGCTGGTGGATGTTAGGGACCTTGTGCTCCTCCACCTTCCATTTGAGGATGCCCCACAGATGCTCAATAGGGTTTAAGTCTGAGGACATGATGGCCAGTCCAGCCCCGCTACCCTCAATTACTTTAGCAAGGCACTGGTCATCTTGGAGAATTGTTTGGGGTCATTATGTTGGAATAGTGCCCTAGGGCCCAGTTTCTGAAGGGAGGGGGGGGATCAGGCTCTGCTTCAGTGTGTCACAGTACATGTTGGCATTTATGGTTCCCTCAATGAACTATCGATCCCCATAGCCAGCAGCCCCCCAAACCATGACACACTCACCACCATGCTTGACTGTAGGAAGACACACTCCCCATTCACACAGATCTTGTAACACTAATGAGTCACATGACACCAGGGAGGAAACATGGTCAATTGGGCACAATTTGGCCATTTTCTTTTAGGGGTGTGCTCACATTTGTTGCCAGGGTTTAAGCATTAATGGCTGTGTTGAGTTATTCAGAGGACACAGCATATTTACACTGTTATACAAGCTGTATACTACTTTACATTGTATCAAAGTGTCAGATCTTCAGTGTTGTCCCATGAAAAGATATACACAATATTTAGAAAACAGAGGTGTAATCACTTGATATACTGTAGATAACCATATTATTTGATTTTGGCTAGAGGTGCATTTTTTTTTTTTTAATAATCAGGTCTAGTGATGGGCGAATAGTATCTATTCAAGTTCAGATAATAGTTACTGAATTCAGAGTCTATTCCAGTATTCTTCACGACAAAAAAGAAAATGCTCAGGTTCCCCACTGACTTACATTAGGTTCATTATTCGTGACGAATACCGCCATAGTAGTTAGGGATTAGTTACGAATAATCCAAACATGAATAGTGACTATTCGCCCATTACTTCCCTTTTGGGATATATAATTTGATAATACACAATAATTTTTAATGGGAAAATTGATTAAGAGCACTTCTGCCGTTGCTTAGTAAAGGGGTTCTCCAGTCTAAAGAGCCAAGTCTGCAATGTCTGTGGATGCAGAAGTGCGAGAGTAAGATGCACACAGCGTCATGATACCTCTATATTCCCTGTGCCATTGGGCAGTCATGTATACGATTCATATAGCTGCGGTCACATGCCAACTAGTCGTATTTGGCATCTCACAATTTTCTTCTACTGAGAGAAGCTCAATAACACAAGTTGGCGTGTGAGCATAAGCATGCAAACATATTTGTTATCATGTTCAGTAAGAAATTAATAAAATAATTTGAACTGTTCCTTAAATTCTAAGTTTATTCCTAGAGGTTTTACATTTACCACTAAAATTTATATAATGAAAAAAAAAAAAACCTTAATTTGGTATGGCTGTAACCACACTGACCTACAGAATCATTTGTGGGTAGAGATGAGCGAGTACCGTAATATTCGTATTTGCGATACTCGTACGGAGTACTTTGTAACACTCGCATATTCGTTTCGAATAGCGAGTACAATGCAAGTCAATGGGAAATGTGATACAAGTAAAATATATCTTTGTACCGTGATAATCTCTACTTGGGAAATGTGAGTCATTTCTACTGGAGTCCAGCAGCAAATTACTCGCATTTCCCATTGACTTGCATTGTACTCACTATTTGAAACAAATACGTTAGTATTACAAAGTACTCGTTACGAGTAAAGCAAATACGAATATTAGAAAAACTCGCTTATCTCTACTTGAGGGTTATTCTTACAGCAAAATGAATACTGTAAAATCAAAATGTAAACAATGGCACAATTGTGTTTTTTCACCATTACATTATATGGTAAAATTAATATGGCATTTCCCAGCCCACATTCAGCAATATCAGCATTTCTTCCTGTTTATTGCGATCAGCAGGAAGTTTGGAAATGTTACTATAAGCACTATTTGCACTGGGGGTGAGTAATGCTGATTGTAACTACGGTATGTACACAAATGTGGCAATATGAAACGTGTGCTTTGGAGCCTCAATTCAATGTTGGTTTCTAGAATACGCAGGAAATAAGAATTATTCTTACCGTTAATTCGGTTTCTAGGACCTTCCACGACAGCATAGGAGGTTGTCTCTCCACGCCCTAATTGGGACAGGAAGCACAGAGAGGTTAAAAGGACCCTCCCACCTCCCATAGCCAGTGTCTTACAAAGAACCCATAGCATATGAGAAGTACAAACACATCCAGGAACATCGAGGATAAGGGAGGGAATTACGTGCTGTCGTGGAAGGTCCTAGAAACCGAATTAACGGTAAGAATAATTCTTATTTCTCTAGTCCCTTCCACGACAGCATAGGAGGAATACCAACGAATTGATACCTAGGGGGGGGGGGACCACATCCTGCAGGACCTTCCTGCCAAAAGCCAAATCCCTGTTGGAATCCAGATCCAAACGATAATGCTTTGTGAAAGTATGGAGGGAAGACCACGTAGCCGCCTTGCAGATCTGCTCAGGAGAAGCCCCTGCCCGTTCAGCCCAGGAGACAGAGGTAGCCCTGGTGGAGTGCGCCGTAAATCCAGTAGGCGGAGACCGATGCTGAGCGAGGTAGGCGTCTCTAATAGCCCGCACAATCCAGTTGGCGACGGTACTTTTAGCCACCTTCTTGCCCTTATTTCGACCAAAGGGCTGTATGAATAGGTTATGATCAATACGCCAAGGTGCAGTAATAGCTAGGTAGTGCAACACCGTCCGACGAACGTCCAAAGAATGGAACACTTCCTCCCCCGGAGTCCTAGGATGCTGACAGAAGGAAGGCAGGACGATGGACTGAGAACGGTGAAAATCCGAAACCACTTTGGGAAGGAAGGAAGGATTCAGCTGGAAAACAAATGCTGTCATCTCTGACGGTCAGGTAAGGCTCCCGAATAGACAATGCTTGAAGTTCCCCGACTCTCCGAGCGGACGTAATAGCCACGAGAAAGGCAGTCTTGTGAGAGAGAGAACGGATGCTACAGGAGGACAGAGGCTCAAAGGGTGACTGAGATAGTCCGGTAAGTACCACATTGAGATCCCAGCGAGGTGTCAGGACCCTCTGACGCGGACAGAGTCTACTAGCGGACACGAAGAAACGGCGGATCCAGCGATGATCTGCCAGAGCCATGTCAAAGACTGCACTGAGTGCTGAGACCTGCACCTTCAGGGTGCTGGGCCGAAGGCCTAAGTCCAATCCACTCTGGAGGAAGTCGAGAATCTGCGCAATGTTAGGCCGGAGCGGGTCAGGAGGCCGGGAACCACACCAGGAGGAAAATCTCATCCAGATTTTATTGTAAATACTATTAGTCCCCGGTTTACGGTTGCTCTGTAGAGTAGCCACGACCTTGTCAGAAAGTCCTTGGGCCTTCAGTGCCCGGGCCTCAGAAGCCAGGCAGCCAACTAGAGTTTCTGGGGGTCCGGATGGAATATCGGACCCTGAGACAGTGGGGTCCGAACCCAGGAGGACCGGTCCGTCGATCCCGAGAGTCAGGATCAGGCTGTACCAACTCTGCCCTGGCCACAGAGGAGCTACCAGGATAGTTGCGGCTCCGTCGCCTCTGATCTTCCTCAGGGTTCGTGCTAGAAGAGGAATTGGGGGGGGAAGGCGTAGGCGAGGCAAAAGGACCAAGTGTGGCAGAAGGCATCCACCCCCAACGCATTGTCCCGAGGGTTCAGGGAGAAAAATGTTGCGACCTTGCGATTTCTTGCTGAAGCAAAGAGGTCCACCTCTGGAGTACCCCATCTTGCCACCAGAGAGCAGAACACCGCTTGGTCCAGACTCCACTCCCCTGGGTGAACATCCCGACGACTCAGGAAATCTGCCTGAAGGTTTAGGGATCCCTTTAGATGGACTGCAGAAAGGGATAGCAGGGACCGTTCTGCCCAGTGGAAGATCCGGGAGGACACAGACTTCAGGGCGCCCAATCGTGTACTGCCCTGACGGCGGAGATGTGCTACCGTGGTGACATTGTCTGAGTAGACCAGGACGTGAGTGTCCCGGACGAGATCCTGAGCCGCAAGGAGGGCTTCCCTGACTGCCCTGAGCTCCCGGTAGTTGGAGGATTGGGAGCTGACATAAGGACTCCAGACCCCCTGAAATGGGGAGTTTGCCACCATAGCACCCCATCCCCGCAGGCTGGCATCGGTTGTTAGTGTAACCAGGGGCGTCTGAGTCCAGGCAACCCCCACCTTTAGGTTGTTGGGATGCAGCCACCAGAGAAGGGATGAGGAGACGGTCCCTGAGAGGCGAAACAGTTTGTTCAGGGAGGACGGGAGTCTGGCCCAATGCGCCAAAATATGATCCTGTAGACAACGAGAGTGGGCCTGAGCCCACATGACTGAGGGAATGCAGGACGTCATAGAACCTAGAGCCGACATAGCTGCTCGAAGGGTCGGGCGAGCCTGTCGGCGAAGCTTTGATATTTTGGTTAGCAGGGTCAACCGGTGGCTCCCCGGGAGAAAGGATACCTGTCTGTCGGAGTCCAGCAGCACCCCGAGAAACTGCAAAGTGGAGGAGGGTTGCAACTGTGATTTCTTGAGATTGGGGATCCAGCCCAAGGAACGAAGAATGCTTAAGGACTTCTCCACATGGCTCCGGAGGATCTGAGCGGAGGGAGCCACGAGAAGAAAGTCGTCCAAATATGGAACCAGACAGATACCTTGCAATCGTATGAAGGCGAACCACCTCTGCCATGATCTTTGAAAAGATCCTTGGAGCCGAGGAGATCCCGAAGGGAAGTACGTTGAATTGGAAATGAAGCACCTCCACCCCGTGCAGAACCGCAAACTTGAGGTATTGCCTGTGACACGGATGGATGGGTACATGGAAGTAGGCGTCTTTCAGGTCTATTGAGGCCATCTGGTGGTGCAGACCTATCAGTGGGATAGCCGATCTCACAGACTCCATCTTGAAACGCCGGTATCTGACCTGCCGGTTGAGACGCCTCAGATTGATGATAATCCGGACATCGCCAGACGGCTTTTTGACAAGGAAGAGACGGGAGTAGTGGCCTACTCCTCCTTCCTGACTCGGGACTGGGGAAACGACCCCCGAATGCATTAGCTCCTGAATCTTCGAGTACAGGAGGGCCTGTGAACCCTGCGCCAGAGCCGTGACTCGGAGGCCTGGTAGAGGGGGGGGGAGATGAATTCTATTAATAGACCCTCTGAGACGATCTTCAGGACCCATTGGCAGGAGGTGATGGACCGCCACTGGGGAAGAAGAGCCGAGAGTCGTCCCCCTACCCGATCCGAGTCATGGTTTGTCTTGCTGAGGACGTTGTTGATGGGAAGGGATGAGAATGTTTCTCCCTCTTCCCTTAGGGTAGCTCCACCGGCCCGACTTCCCTTTCCCCCTGGGCTGGGAGGACTGAGGCATCGAGGGGCGAAAGGACCGCTTCCTGGAGGGCTTAGGATCCGGCAAGGCCTTACAATCATTCGCCTTGTCCAGAATGTCATCCAGGGCAGGCCCAAACACCAAATCCCCTTTAAACGGAAGGGAGCAAAGTCTCATTTTAGAGGTGGAGTCTCCACTCCATGCCTTAAGCCAGAGGGCACGTCTGGCAGAGTTAGACAAGACCGAGGTCCTGGCAGCCAGGCGGACAGACTCCACCGAGGTATCCGCCAAAAAACTGGTAGCTTTCCTAAGTAAGGGAAGGGATTCTAGCAACTCCTCCCGAGGGGTACCCTGGGAAATATGAGCCTCCAACTGGTCGAGCCACCTAAGTAGGGACCGGGAGACACAAGTGGAGGCAATATTGGCCTGAATGGTAGAAGACAAGGCCTCCCAGGATCGCTTCATGAGGCCCTCGACCTTCCTATCCATCGGATCTCTAAGCTGGGAAGTATCTTCAAAGGGGAGCGCCGTTTGTTTAGCAACCCTGGCCACCTGCACATCCACTTTGGGAACCTCCCAATGCAACCCAGAAGCCTCCAGGGAAAATCGGCGCCTGGGGTCACCCCGGAAACGCTTCTCAGGAAATTCCCATTCCTGAGAGACAATATCCAGAATATTGGCATGAACAGGAAACCCTAATTGTTTGACGGTTTTCAGTCCAGCGAACATTTCATCCTGGACCGAGGGAAAAACCTGCACTTCCTCTAACCCCATAGTGCTCCTAACCGCCCCAATAAGATCCCCCAAATCTTCTGAGGGGAAAAGGAAGGACTGGGCAGACCTCCCGGAGGAAGAACCCTCGTCGGGACCCTCCGAGGCGGAATCAGCATCCTCATGATCAGACGGGGCTGACTGGAGTTTCCTTTTCTTTGGGGTAGAAGGGCCAGGAGCAGGGAGGGAGGCTAGTGAGGCCTGAATCTCCTGTTTCATCATGGACCGAAGCTCGTCTACCAGGGACGGTTGTTCAGCCCTAACAATCTGGTCCGTACACTGTTGGCAAAGCTTCTTATCCCAAACTGCAGGGAGCTTTTTTATACAGACTGGACACTTTTTAATCTTTTCAGTCTTTTCATAGCGGTCAGGCTTGGCAGGCTTATCAGATTTCTCAGACTTCTCTAATGTGTCACCTTTGTCAGATTTTTTAGCAGGCTTGTCCTCCTGGAAAACACAGACCAGGAGGAGCCATAAACACCAGCCTGAGACTATGCATAAGGGACCACCCCCCTCCTTACTTACTGCGGCATGGGGAACACTGGGCTCTGCAGACGCAGGGGAAGACATGTCAGTGAGCACAGTAGAATTCCTTACCATGATTCTGAAGTCTTCAGGGCGGCCTTTATGCAGAAAGGCCTGCCCTCCCCAGTGATAGGGAACGTTCCCCGCCTCCCGTATCAGGTCCCTGACAGGCCGTGGAAGCGACGGCGAGTCCGTCACGCTGCCTCCGTGACCGGAAGTGCCCGGACCGGAAGGTCGCGAGACCGGAAGTCCCGCCCGCGGCAGCACTTCCGGGTCGTACTGCAGCGTGCACACAGGAGGCGGTCGGCGGCTCAGGGAGGACGCCGGCCGGGGAGCTACACAGCCCGCATCACCCCAGAGGAGATCCGGAGGGCTGGAGCAGCGGTCCCTCACAGCGTGAGGGAACAGTATGGGAGGAGCGGCGAAGGCCCGTCCGATACTGCCCGGCTAAGGTAGGGGAAAAAAAAAAAAATAGATATATATATATATATATATATATATATATATATATATATAATTGCCTTATTCTGTCTGTCTGTCTGTCTGTCTGTCTGTCTGTCTCCAAAATTGTGTCCGTACGGTGACACAAAGCTGATTGGCCGCTGGGCTCACCATGGCTCCTCCCCCCGCACGCATTGGCCGCTCGCCTCGCCTCGGCTCGTCCCCCCGCACGGATTGGCCGCTCGCCTCGCCTCGGGTCCGCCCCCCCGCACGGATTGGCCGCGACTCAGACACACACTCAGACGCACACTCAGACGCACACGCACGATGGGGAGTGCTCAGCATGGGGGATGGAGCACGATGGGGAATGCACAGCATGGGGGATGGCGCACGATGGGGAATGCACAGCATGGGGGATGGAGCACAATGGGGAGTGGGGATTGAGCACGATGGGGGGTGCGCAGCATGGGGGATGGAGCAAGATGGGGGGTGGACCACGATGGGGGGTGCACACCTCCCCCCAAAACACACACACACACACTGCCACACACGCACTGCACAATACACCACACACACACTGGGAACCACAAACACCGCCCTACACAGACACCCACACAACGCCGCAGACACACAACACCCAAACACCGCGGCACACACAAATATACGCACATACCGCACAACACACACATTGCACAAAACATACCTCCCCCAAAACACACACACACATACACAAACCGCGCAACACACATACACACAACGATACAGACACACAGCGCTCCACAAATAACGACACACAACGCAACACACAAACAACACCGCTCTCACCCCCCGCTACACCCAGACAACGCCCAGAACATGTACAGCCCCTACACAAACACTTGGTAACTACACAAAACAATATCATATATATATATATATATATATATATATATATATATATATATATATATATATATATATATATATATATATATATATATATATATATATACACACACACACACACTGCAGTCCGCCGGCCACCACAGCATAGGAGAAAAACAAAACCTCTCCATGCCCCATGGGGACAGGAAAGACACTGGCTATGGGAGGTGGGAAGGTCCTTTTAACCTCTCTGTGTTTCCTCCTCCTATGCTGTTGTGGAAGGGACTAGAGAAATCTACAGTACATCAGCGTATTAACCCCTTCACAGCAGATGACGTAAGGCTATGTGCGCACTAGGCGTTTTTGCCGCGTTTTTAGCGGCGTTTTTTACCGCGTTTTTGTGCTGAAAACGCAGTGACATTGCTTCCCCAGCAATGTCAATGGGTTTTCATAAGTGCTGTCCCCACACAGCGTTTTTTTTTTAGCTGCGTTTTTGTGGTGACCACAAAAACGCAGCATGTCAATTATTTCTGCGTTTTTCACTGCGTTTTTCACTCATTGAATTCAATGAGATGTTAAAAACGCAATGAAAAACGCATATAGCCGCGTTTCTATGACTAAAAACGCAGCTATACACGCAAGGGGTGGGCACTACAGTGACGTGTACAGGAAGAGGATTCCTTCTGTTGGTAAACACAGAAGCATGAATCCTCCCGGTACCGTCACCGCTGCGTCCACCTCCCGTCCTGTGCATGTCAGCTCCGTGCGGCGCCATGTCTGGGCGGGAGGTGGAGGCAGCGGCGAAAACCAAAGTGAACAGTAGAAAAATAAAAAAATGTCATATATACTCACCTGTCTGCAGGGTCCGGTGCAATGCCCGCTCCCATCTCCTCCCGGTCCCGCCGCTCTGGCTGTGTGCAGTCTCCCCGGCCGGCAGGACCTTGCTTGCAGGACCTGGCGAGGGATCACCTGATGCAGTCACCTGACGCATCAGCTGATCGTAGTCTCGCCGGCTTTTTCCTGCCCGGCCGGCTATCAGCTGATCCTGCCGTCAGGGGACTTCATCAGCTGGATCAGCTGATTACCGGCAGCTGCTGCAGCGATCGGACGGGATCATACTCCTGTCCAATCGATCGCTCCAGGAGCTGCCGGTCATCAGCAGAGCACATAAGTGAGTATTATTATTTTTTTTTTCTACTGATGCATCAGCTGATTGTATAACCGGCTTTTATACAATCAGCTGATGTGTGATGTGATTCAGGCTTTTGAACCTGACACATCATCTGATCGCTTTGCCTTCCAGCAAACCGATCAGATGATATTGGATCCAGATTGGACGGCGCGGGACCCTGACCCAGGATTACTGCAGAGGGGGGTTAATTTCAATAAAGATGGAGTCACTAATTGTGTTGTGTTTTATTTCTAATAAAAATATTTTTCTGTGTGTTGTGTTTTTTTTTTTATCATTACTAGAAATTCATGGTGGCCATGTCTAATATTGGCGTGACACCATGAATTTCGGGCTTAGGGCTAGCTGATAATATACAGCTAGCCCTAACTCCATTATTACCTAGCTAGCCACCCGGCATCAGGGCAGCTAGAAGAGTTGGATACAGCGCCAGAAGATGGTGCTTCTATGAAAGCGCCATTTTCTGGGGTGGCTGCGGACTGCAATTCGCAGTGGGGGTGCCCAGAAAGCATGGGCACCCTGCACTGTGGATTCCAATCCCCAGCTGCCTAGTTGTACCCGGCTGGACTCAAAAATTAGGCGAAGCCCACGTCATTTTTTTTTTTAATTATTTCATGAAATAATTAAAAAAAAAGGGCTTCTCTATATTTTTGGTTCCCAGCCGGGTACAAATAGGCAGCTGGGGGTTGGGGGCAGCCCGTATCTGCCTGCTGTACCCGGCTAGCATAGAAAAATATGGCGAAGCCCATGTCATTTTTTTTTCTTTTTGGGCAAAAAACTGCATACAGTCCTGGATGGAGGCTGCTGAGCCTTGTAGTTCTGCAGCTGCTGCCTGCTCTCCTGCATACACTAGTGAATGGAGGATGCTGAGACTTGTAGTTCTGCAGCTGCTGTCTGCTCTCCTGCATACACTAGTGAATGGAGGATGCTGAGACTTGTAGTCCTGCAGCTGCTGTCTGCTCTCCTGCATTCACTAGTGAATGGAGGATGCTGAGACTTGTAGTCCTGCAGCTGCTGTCTGCTCTCCTGCATACACTAGTGAATGGAGGATGCTGAGACTTGTAGTCCTGCAGCTGCTGTCTGCTCTCCTGCATACACTAGTGAATGGAGGATGCTGAGACTTGTAGTTCTGCAGCTGCTGTCTGCTCTCCTGCATACACTAGTGAATGGAGGATGCTGAGACTTGTAGTTCTGCAGCTGCTGTCTGCTCTCCTGCATACAATGAACATTTTGAAGAAGGAAATGACATCAGACCTTTTTTTTTTTTTCATTAACAATCTTTAATGGCATTGTGCACTGATTAAAAACGCAGTGAGCAAAAACGCAGCAAAAAACGCACCAAATCGCAGCAAAAACGCATGCGTTTTTGCCGCGTTTTTTTAGCCGCGGGTGCGTTTTTTAGACAAAAACGCACATAAAAACGCAGCATGAAAAAAACGCCTAGTGCGCACATAGCCTAACTGTACGGTATCTGGAGAGAGGGGAGCTTGCTCAGATTAACAGAGGCGACTAAACTGCAGCTATCACTGATAACTGCCACTGATTTGATCTGGAATGACTCAAATCTACAATTCATTCTATAATACACGAGCCCTCACAAAGCTAAAGTAGATATTTTTGAAGAAAGGAAACAAACAGGCAGGAATGGGTGAAAAATATTCCCTTACATGTGTTTTCTTAACCTACGTCTGCCCTGGCCAACTCCAGCAGCAGTGTACTAGGCTCTGTCCTAGGTGTTGGCTGTATCATACAGCCAGGACCCACAATTAATGCTAGGAGAGAGGAAAGTCCAGCGCAGTCCAATATATCCAGTTAAAAATCACATTTATTTGGTAAATCCATTAAAAATAGGAATACAAAGCGGTCAGCAGGATAATACAGGGATATTGTACAGACCCCACAGAGATTGTGATTTTTAATTGGATATATTGGACTGCGCTGGACTTTCCTCGCTCCTGATCGTTTATCTGGCAGCCTAGCCCTCCGTGCGCGGGTCCTAACAGACAGCGGATTACAGCAACTCGGTGAGCTGAATTTCTCTCTCTTTTTTCCACAATTAATGCTAGTGGCATCGCTCCTGTCCCGCAGTGCTACTGTGTTGTAGGAGTTGGGCAGCTAATTGAACACGGCCATTGCCAAACCAAGAAATTAAAAACAAAAAAACATTTCAGAAGCAACGGAATAGAATAAAAAGCAGCAGTGTGTATACATAGCCTGTATATGGCTGCAGTACTTTGTGTATAGATGAAAAGGAACAGTTTATTTGAATATAAGGCTATGTTCAGATGAACGGAGTTTCGCTCCAGACCTGCAATCAATGTACTATGGTAGCACCGGGCAGTAAGGAGTTAATAAACTGTCAGGGTCCCGTCAGCACCCGATAATGTAGGACAGTCCATACTGCCCTGCATTGGCTATGGATGACAAAATCTAGCTGTGCCTGAAATTTCTAGTGCTGAGATAATCTGTGCAGGAATGCAGCCGAGCATTACAATCTGGCAGGTTACCACGGTGACCTCTGGGATGCCAAACTCTCCGGACTCCGGTAACCAATCTGGTAAATTAGCAGGAGTAAAGCCTGCTTTACACGTTACGATTAAGCATACGATATCATATGCGATTTGCAACGCCCCCATCGTACGTGCAGCACGTTCAATTTGTTGAACGTGCCGCACATACGATTAACCCCCGTCACACATACTTACCTTCCATACGACCTCGATGTGGGCGGCGAACGTCCACTTCCTGGAGTGGGAGGGACGTTTGCTGCAGGCGGCCAATAGAAGCGGAGGGGCGGAGCTGCGCGGGACGTAAACATCCCGCCCACCTCCTTCCTTCCGCATTGTGGGCCGGGAGCCGCAAGAGGCAGGTGAGATCTGTTCATCGTTCCCAGGGTGTCACACACTGCAATGTGCGCTACCCCGGGTACGATGAACAACCTGACGTTCAATTCGTCAGGAATGAACGACGTGCATGCGATGAACGGTTTTTCATTCAATCGAAATTGCACGTCGCTGTCACACGCTACAACATACCTTACGATGCCGGATGTGCATCACTTAAGACGTGACCCCGCCGACACATCGTAAGATATCTTGTAGCGTGTAAAGCGGGCTTTACTAATGAAGCAAAAAAGATTCTATAACACATCAGTATGATAGAGCACAATGGGGGACTAACAACAGGGAGGAAAAGATGGCAGACACTGGCATATGACAGGTCGATGCTTTTATTCTAGATGACTTTTTTTTTTTTTAGTTTTATGCCACTCTCACCAGCAACCCAAAATTAGAAGGGGGTTGTACGAGTAGTGGACAACCGCTTTATAACTGGTAGATGAAAAGCCAGCCCCCTCCCCAGAAATAGAAGATCAGGTTGATTTTATGGGCATGGTTTTTCCTTTCTGCTTAGCATATGGATTGTTTTAGGCCACGCATAACATTGATTTCATTTCTATAGCACCAACATATTCTGCAGAACCTTACAAATATTTTAGATAATAATATCACATTAGGTCCTCATTATATATATAGTGTAGTATGGTATCACTGAGTGACCTCTTAAAGCGCAGGTATATGGGAAGTAATGTATAAAATCCTCCACAGTTCTGTGCCATGGCTTTCTAATCAGCGGTAGCCAAGGACCACGGCAGAGCAGGGAGAGCAGTGCGGAGCCAGTGCAGCCCCCTCATTCTTAGGATTCCTTACCCCCCAAATACCTGTTAAGCCAGGAGAAGAGGCCTCGTGCTGCAGAGACGATGTCTATGATACAAGCCAGCTGCTTCTGGGTGGGAGACAGAGCCAGGGCCTGGGACAGTGAAGAAGCCTTCCTGAGGAGGAGGATGTGCGAGGACAAGGACTGCGAGACTCCATACAGCTTGTCAGTGAGGGACCTCAGCGTCTCACTGTGCAGCTCATAGTGCTAGAAAAGAAAGAAACAACTACAGTCATGGCCAAAAGTTTTGAGAATGCTACAAATATTAATTTTTACAAAGTCTACTGCTTAAGTTTTTCTAATGGCAATTTGCATATACTCCAGAATGTCAAAGAGTGATCAGCTTAACAGCAAAACATCAGGGACAATGCCTTTGAGCATGATGGAGCACCTTGCCATAAAGCAAAGGTGATCACTAAATGGCTCATGGAACAAAACAGAGATTTTGGGTCCATGGCCTGGAAACTCCCCAGATCTTAATCCCATTGAGAACTTGTGGGCAATCATCAAGAGACGGGTGGACAAACAAAACCAACAAATTCTGGCAAAATGCAAGCATTGCTTATGCAAGAATGGACAGCTATCAGTCAGGATTTGGTCCAGAAGTTGATTGAGAGCATGCGAGGGAGAATTGCAGAGGTACTGAAGAAGAAGGGTCAACACTGCAAATATTGACTTGCTGCATTAACTCATTCTAACTGTCAATATAACCTTTTGGTACTCATAATATGATTGCAATTATATTTCTGTATGTGATGTAAACATCAGACAAACACAAATAAACACCAGAGGGCAACAGATCATGTGAAAATATAATTTTGGTGTCATTCTCAAAACTTTTGGCCATGACTGTAGATAGAAAGGGGAAATAAGACTATCAGTGTGCATAGGCACCAGCAATGAATAATACACACCAGAGTCTATACTCATTGTGTGCACCACAGCGTCCGAGTGGATAGAAGCACCTGCCGTCACACCTGGGCCCCGGTGTCCGAGTGGGTACAAGCACCTGCCGTCACACCTGGGCCCCGGTGTCCGAGTGGGTAGAAGCACCTGCCGTCACACCTGGGCCCCGGTGGCAGGTGTTTCTACCCACTCGGACACCGGGGCCCAGGTGTAACGGCAGATGGCTCCACCAACAGACGCCAGGGCCCAGGCGTGACGGCAGGTGCTCCTACCCACTAGGACGCCGGGGCCCAGGTGTCCGAGTGGGTAAGAGCACCTGCCGTCACGCCTGGGCCCCGGTGTCCGAGTGGGTAGGAGCACCTGCCGTCACGCCTGGGCCCCGGTGGCAGGTGTTTCTACCCACTCGGACACCAGGTCCCAGGCGTGACGGCAGGTGCTCCTACACACTCGGACGCCGGGTCCCAGGTGTGACAGCAGGTGCTCCTACCCACTAGGACGCCGGGGCCCAGGTGTCCGAGTGGGTAAGAGCACCTGCCGTCACACCTGGGCCCCGGTGTCCGAGTGGGTAGGAGCACCTGCCGTCACACCTGGGCCCCGGTGTCCGAGTGGGTAGGAGCACCTGCCGTCACACCTGGGCCCCGGTGTCCGAGTGGGTAGGAGCACCTGCCGTCACACCTGGGCCCCCGGTGTCCGAGTGGGTAGGAGCACCTGCCGTCACACCTGGGCCCCGGTGTCCGAGTGGGTAGGAGCACCTGCCGTCACACCTGGGCCCCGGTGTCCGAGTGGGTAGGAGCACCTGCCGTCACACCTGGGCCCCGGTGTCCGAGTGGGTAGGAGCACCTGCCGTCACACCTGGGCCCCGGTGTCCGAGTGGGTAGGAGCACCTGCCGTCACACCTGGGCCCCGGTGTCCGAGTGGGTAGGAGCACCTGCCGTCACACCTGGGCCCCGGTGTCCGAGTGGGTAGGAGCACCTGCCGTCACACCTGGGCCCCGGTGTCCGAGTGGGTAGGAGCACCTGCCGTCACACCTGGGCCCCGGTGTCCGAGTGGGTAGGAGCACCTGCCGTCACACCTGGGCCCCGGTGTCCGAGTGGGTAGGAGCACCTGCCGTCACACCTGGGCCCCGGTGTCCGAGTGGGTAGGAGCACCTGCCGTCACACCTGGGCCCCGGTGTCCGAGTGGGTAGGAGCACCTGCCGTCACACCTGGGCCCCGGTGTCCGAGTGGGTAGGAGCACCTGCCGTCACACCTGGGCCCCGGTGTCCGAGTGGGTAGGAGCACCTGCCGTCACACCTGGGCCCCGGTGTCCGAGTGGGTAGGAGCACCTGCCGTCACACCTGGGCCCCGGTGTCCGAGTGGGTAGGAGCACCTGCCGTCACACCTGGGCCCCGGTGTCCGAGTGGGTAGGAGCACCTGCCGTCACACCTGGGCCCCGGTGTCCGAGTGGGTAGGAGCACCTGCCGTCACACCTGGGCCCCGGTGTCCGAGTGGGTAGGAGCACCTGCCGTCACACCTGGGCCCCGGTGTCCGAGTGGGTAGGAGCACCTGCCGTCACACCTGGGCCCCGGTGTCCGAGTGGGTAGGAGCACCTGCCGTCACACCTGGGCCCCGGTGTCCGAGTGGGTAGGAGCACCTGCCGTCACACCTGGGCCCCGGTGTCCGAGTGGGTAGGAGCACCTGCCGTCACACCTGGGCCCCGGTGTCCGAGTGGGTAGGAGCACCTGCCGTCACACCTGGGCCCCGGTGTCCGAGTGGGTAGGAGCACCTGCCGTCACACCTGGGCCCCGGTGTCCGAGTGGGTAGGAGCACCTGCCGTCACACCTGGGCCCCGGTGTCCGAGTGGGTAGGAGCACCTGCCGTCACACCTGGGCCCCGGTGTCCGAGTGGGTAGGAGCACCTGCCGTCACACCTGGGCCCCGGTGTCCGAGTGGGTAGGAGCACCTGCCGTCACACCTGGGCCCCGGTGTCCGAGTGGGTAGGAGCACCTGCCGTCACACCTGGGCCCCGGTGTCCGAGTGGGTAGGAGCACCTGCCGTCACACCTGGGCCCCGGTGTCCGAGTGGGTAGGAGCACCTGCCGTCACACCTGGGCCCCGGTGTCCGAGTGGGTAGAAGCACCTGCCGTCACACCTGGGCCCCGGTGTCCGAGTGGGTAGAAGCACCTGCCGTCACACCTGGGCCCCGGTGTCCGAGTGGGTAGAAGCACCTGCCGTCACACCTGGGCCCCGGTGTCCGAGTGGGTAGAAGCACCTGCCGTCACACCTGGGCCCCGGTGTCCGAGTGGGTAGAAGCACCTGCCGTCACACCTGGGCCCCGGTGTCCGAGTGGGTAGAAGCACCTGCCGTCACACCTGGGCCCCGGTGTCCGAGTGGGTAGAAGCACCTGCCGTCACACCTGGGCCCCGGTGTCCGAGTGGGTAGAAGCACCTGCCGTCACACCTGGGCCCCGGTGTCCGAGTGGGTAGAAGCACCTGCCGTCACACCTGGGCCCCGGTGTCCGAGTGGGTAGAAGCACCTGCCACCGGGGCCCAGGTGTGACGGCAGGTGCTCCTACCCACTCAGACACCAGGTGTGACGGCAGGTGCTCCTACCCACTCAGACACCAGGCGTGACGGTAGGTGCTCCTAGCCACTCGGACACCAGGTCCCAGGCGTGACGGTAGGTGCTCCTAGCCACTCGGACACCAGGTCCCAGGCGTGACGGTAGGTGCTCCTAGCCACTCGGACACCAGGTCCCAGGCGTGACGGTAGGTGCTCCTAGCCACTCGGACACCAGGTCCCAGGCGTGACGGTAGGTGCTCCTAGCCACTCGGACACCAGGTCCCAGGCGTGACGGTAGGTGCTCCTAGCCACTCGGACACCAGGTCCCAGGCGTGACGGTAGGTGCTCCTAGCCACTCGGACACCAGGTCCCAGGCGTGACGGTAGGTGCTCCTAGCCACTCGGACACCAGGTCCCAGGCGTGACGGTAGGTGCTCCTAGCCACTCGGACACCAGGTCCCAGGCGTGACGGTAGGTGCTCCTAGCCACTCGGACACCAGGTCCCAGGCGTGACGGTAGGTGCTCCTAGCCACTCGGACACCAGGTCCCAGGCGTGACGGTAGGTGCTCCTAGCCACTCGGACACCAGGTCCCAGGCGTGACGGTAGGTGCTCCTAGCCACTCGGACACCAGGTCCCAGGCGTGACGGTAGGTGCTCCTAGCCACTCGGACACCAGGTCCCAGGCGTGACGGTAGGTGCTCCTAGCCACTCGGACACCAGGTCCCAGGCGTGACGGTAGGTGCTCCTAGCCACTCGGACACCAGGTCCCAGGCGTGACGGTAGGTGCTCCTAGCCACTCGGACACCAGGTCCCAGGCGTGACGGTAGGTGCTCCTAGCCACTCGGACACCAGGTCCCAGGCGTGACGGTAGGTGCTCCTAGCCACTCGGACACCAGGTCCCAGGCGTGACGGTAGGTGCTCCTAGCCACTCGGACACCAGGTCCCAGGCGTGACGGTAGGTGCTCCTCGCCACTCGGACACCAGGTCCCAGGCGTGACGGTAGGGGCTCCTCGCCACTCGGACACCAGGTCCCAGGCGTGACGGTAGGGGCTCCTCGCCACTCGGACACCAGGTCCCAGGCGTGACGGTAGGGGCTCCTCGCCACTCGGACACCAGGTCCCAGGCGTGAGGGTAGGGGCTCCTAGCCACTCGGACACCAGGTCCCAGGCGTGAGGGTAGGTGCTCCTAGCCACTCGGACACCAGGTCCCAGGCGTGAGGGTAGGTGCTCCTAGCCACTCGGACACCAGGTCCCAGGCGTGAGGGTAGGTGCTCCTAGCCACTCGGACACCAGGTCCCAGGCGTGAGGGTAGGTGCTCCTAGCCACTCGGACACCAGGTCCCAGGCGTGAGGGTAGGTGCTCCTAGCCACTCGGACACCAGGTCCCAGGCGTGAGGGTAGGTGCTCCTAGCCACTCGGACACCAGGTCCCAGGCGTGAGGGTAGGTGCTCCTAGCCACTCGGACACCAGGTCCCAGGCGTGAGGGTAGGTGCTCCTAGCCACTCGGACACCAGGTCCCAGGCGTGAGGGTAGGTGCTCCTAGCCACTCGGACACCAGGTCCCAGGCGTGAGGGTAGGTGCTCCTAGCCACTCGGACACCAGGTCCCAGGCGTGAGGGTAGGTGCTCCTAGCCACTCGGACACCAGGTCCCAGGCGTGAGGGTAGGTGCTCCTAGCCACTCGGACACCAGGTCCCAGGCGTGAGGGTAGGTGCTCCTAGCCACTCGGACACCAGGTCCCAGGCGTGAGGGTAGGTGCTCCTAGCCACTCGGACACCAGGTCCCAGGCGTGAGGGTAGGTGCTCCTAGCCACTCGGACACCAGGTCCCAGGCGTGAGGGTAGGTGCTCCTAGCCACTCGGACACCAGGTCCCAGGCGTGAGGGTAGGTGCTCCTAGCCACTCGGACACCAGGTCCCAGGCGTGAGGGTAGGTGCTCCTAGCCACTCGGACACCAGGTCCCAGGCGTGAGGGTAGGTGCTCCTAGCCACTCGGACACCAGGTCCCAGGCGTGAGGGTAGGTGCTCCTAGCCACTCGGACACCAGGTCCCAGGCGTGAGGGTAGGTGCTCCTAGCCACTCGGACACCAGGTCCCAGGCGTGAGGGTAGGTGCTCCTAGCCACTCGGACACCAGGTCCCAGGCGTGAGGGTAGGTGCTCCTAGCCACTCGGACACCAGGTCCCAGGCGTGAGGGTAGGTGCTCCTAGCCACTCGGACACCAGGTCCCAGGCGTGAGGGTAGGTGCTCCTAGCCACTCGGACACCAGGTCCCAGGCGTGAGGGTAGGTGCTCCTAGCCACTCGGACACCAGGTCCCAGGCGTGAGGGTAGGTGCTCCTAGCCACTCGGACACCAGGTCCCAGGCGTGAGGGTAGGTGCTCCTAGCCACTCGGACACCAGGTCCCAGGCGTGAGGGTAGGTGCTCCTAGCCACTCGGACACCAGGTCCCAGGCGTGAGGGTAGGTGCTCCTAGCCACTCGGACACCAGGTCCCAGGCGTGAGGGTAGGTGCTCCTAGCCACTCGGACACCAGGTCCCAGGCGTGAGGGTAGGTGCTCCTAGCCACTCGGACACCAGGTCCCAGGCGTGAGGGTAGGTGCTCCTAGCCACTCGGACACCAGGTCCCAGGCGTGAGGGTAGGTGCTCCTAGCCACTCGGACACCAGGTCCCAGGCGTGAGGGTAGGTGCTCCTAGCCACTCGGACACCAGGTCCCAGGCGTGAGGGTAGGTGCTCCTAGCCACTCGGACACCAGGTCCCAGGCGTGAGGGTAGGTGCTCCTAGCCACTCGGACACCAGGTCCCAGGCGTGAGGGTAGGTGCTCCTAGCCACTCGGACACCAGGTCCCAGGCGTGAGGGTAGGTGCTCCTAGCCACTCGGACACCAGGTCCCAGGCGTGAGGGTAGGTGCTCCTAGCCACTCGGACACCAGGTCCCAGGCGTGAGGGTAGGTGCTCCTAGCCACTCGGACACCAGGTCCCAGGCGTGAGGGTAGGTGCTCCTAGCCACTCGGACACCAGGTCCCAGGCGTGAGGGTAGGTGCTCCTAGCCACTCGGACACCAGGTCCCAGGCGTGAGGGTAGGTGCTCCTAGCCACTCGGACACCAGGTCCCAGGCGTGAGGGTAGGTGCTCCTAGCCACTCGGACACCAGGTCCCAGGCGTGAGGGTAGGTGCTCCTAGCCACTCGGACACCAGGTCCCAGGCGTGAGGGTAGGTGCTCCTAGCCACTCGGACACCAGGTCCCAGGCGTGAGGGTAGGTGCTCCTAGCCACTCGGACACCAGGTCCCAGGCGTGAGGGTAGGTGCTCCTAGCCACTCGGACACCAGGTCCCAGGCGTGAGGGTAGGTGCTCCTAGCCACTCGGACACCAGGTCCCAGGCGTGAGGGTAGGTGCTCCTAGCCACTCGGACACCAGGTCCCAGGCGTGAGGGTAGGTGCTCCTAGCCACTCGGACACCAGGTCCCAGGCGTGAGGGTAGGTGCTCCTAGCCACTCGGACACCAGGTCCCAGGTGTGAGGGTAGGTGCTCCTAGCCACTCGGACACCAGGTCCCAGGTGTGAGGGTAGGTGCTCCTAGCCACTCGGACACCAGGTCCCAGGTGTGAGGGTAGGTGCTCCTAGCCACTCGGACACCAGGTCCCAGGTGTGAGGGTAGGTGCTCCTAGCCACTCGGACACCAGGTCCCAGGTGTGAGGGTAGGTGCTCCTAGCCACTCGGACACCAGGTCCCAGGTGTGAGGGTAGGTGCTCCTAGCCACTCGGACACCAGGTCCCAGGTGTGAGGGTAGGTGCTCCTAGCCACTCGGACACCAGGTCCCAGGTGTGACGGTAGGTGCTCCTAGCCACTCGGACACCAGGTCCCAGGTGTGACGGTAGGTGCTCCTACCCACTCGGACACCAGGGCCCCGGTGTGGCGGATACCGCTGCACCCCATCGGCTGGGCGGATACGTCCATGCACCCTTCAGCATTATTACCTCCTTACCAAGGCGCACAGCTGTTCCACAGCTTCCAGAAATATCTCCTGGTGTCCAATGCTCCTGACTCCGAGGGCATCCAGATGCTGAGGGGACAGGTCCAGCAGGTTCTGCCCAGAGATACTCCAGCCCTGGAAGGGGTAATGCTGTACTGTGGGGTCCAGACCTGCGGATAACACACATACTGCAGCGATCAGTCACCTCCCGACCACCAGGGCTTTCCTAGCACTCCAATACCAGGCACACCCTCCCTGCTCTTACCCAGGACACCGTCCACACACGCCTTCCACAGCACTGTATACAGTGTCACCTCCTGCTGTACTCACCCTCTAAGTAGCCGCTGACCGTGTCCGGAGACCACGAGGAAATCAGCTCCATACTGTCTCCCGCACTTCCTGGCGGACCACCCTGCTGACGTCACGCAGGTGAGGCGAGAGGCGGCGCCTGTGACCACGCCCCCCGTGACTGGGGACGGGACTATTTTCTGTACGGGGGACTAGTACGGTCCTGCAGCATTCCTCCGCGGCGGCGGCGGCACGTACCGGAGCCCCAGGAATGTCACCTCAATGTCCTGGGAAGGTGGGAAGAATAAAGGTCTTAAAATGTTGTATTTTACTTTTGGTTTCCATTGCCCCAACCTCACCATAAAAGTAATGCAGAAAAAATAGCATAGGGGGGCACCAGTGGTTGGCACAGTTAGGGGGGGTACCAGTGGTTGGCACAGTTAGGGGGCAAGGGTGGTTGGCACAGTTAGGGGGGCACCAGTGGTTGGCACAGTTAGGGGGGTACCAGTGGTTGGCACAGTTAGGGGGCAAGGGTGGTTGGCACAGTTAGGGGGGCACCAGTGGTTGGCACAGTTATGGGGACACCAGTGGTTGGCACAGTTAGGGGGGCACCAGTGGTTGGCACAGTTAGGGGGGCACCAGTGGTGGGCACAGTTAGGGGGGCACCAGTGGTTGGCACAGTTAGGGGGGCACCAGTGGTTGGCACAGTTAGGGGGCAAAGGTGGTTGGCACAGTTATGGGGACACCAGTGGTTGGCACAGTTAGGGGGGCACCAGTGGTTGGCACCGTTATGGGGCACTAGTGGCTGGAACGGTTATGGGGCATCAGTGGCTGGCACGGTTATGGGGGCACTAGACGTCTGGCACGGTTATGGGAGCACTAGTAGCTGGCACAGTTCTGAGGGCATTACCTGGGAGGCCAACCACCCAGAAATTCCAGGACAGTCCGTAAAAATATGGCACTTTTTTGCCCCGTATGTAAAAAAAATGAGATTTTTTTTTTTAAACTGAAGAAGCTTGCAGATTATTCTGAATGTAATTGTGACAGGTCACTACACAACACCAGACACCCCCCTCCCTGGACAGGTCACACCAGTCAAACATTAAACCCTTGTTGCCACCCTCCAGGGTTGATGTCCACACCAGGTGGGGCGGAGCCAGGCGGGTGGCCCCTACCACCAAGGAGTTCACAGCCTGGATGCGGGAAAAACACAGTAGTCAGTCCAGTTGTGGTCTGTAGTGAGTGAGGAGTGAAACTGTTGAAGTCTGGGTCGGAACCCAGGCACATTCAGCAAGGTCGGCAGACAGTGGTGGCCGTCTGCAGGAGTTGGCGAAGGTCAGCGGAACCGTAGGACCGAGGTCGGGCTGTGGCCCGCCGGTACCGAACCGGGGAGCAGATTGGAGCCAAGCACCAGGCAGGGTACTCAGACCCCGACTAGTAGGCTTAAAGCCAACCTTTAGTCAAATTCTCTGATTGCGGTCTGGACCTCAGGGGTTCATTCCCACCCAAGTCCCGATTGAAGGCAACAGACCAACCGTTCCGGATAAGTGCCACCGCCAAGGGCCAGAGATCCAAAGGGCCAGCATCTGCGGGCAAACAGGCTCCTCTGGCACATATACGTCGGGGAGCGGACTCCCGGTGCCTATGGAGTCAAAACACAGGTGCATGGAACGACAGCCACCATCAACCCGTCCAGGGAGAACACCGCAGCCAACTGCGGGCCCCGTCCATCCAGCCGTTTGGTTTACCAGAGACTCTGTCCATCTGTGTCTGAGTGAGTACACCAGTGCCATCCGGCACCGCGCTGCGCTGCACTGCGACCTTGCACCCTGCCAAAACCCATCCCGAGGAATCCAGCCTCCTACCGGGCCCCGGGACCAACCGCCACTACCCACGGAGGGCTAACAACTAGCTGCTCTCCGCCATCGCTCCCGGGAACCCCGTCACCAGCAGCGGTGGTGCCCACCGTCACCACAACCCATGGGTGGCGTCACGAACACTCCATCCATCCCAAAAATCCAACTCCCCTCCCTTTTCACTCGTGGGCGAGGAGCGCTGCTCGAGTCCCGGGTCTGGCCCGCTCGAGCCACCGAGGAGAAGGCACCGGATCCGAGCGCGATCTCCCCGAGCAGCCACCGCGACGGGGAAAGCTGGCCCCCGCCCTCGACATAATTATCATCTCGTACTGTCTCCAGTGAGTGCAGCTGGTGTCTTCATATCAGAATTATGGGCTGTAGACATCGATTACTTATAATCATAAAGATTTATCATAGTTTTCCATTGTGTCTATAAAAATCATTGTCCGTGATTTTTTTGATAAACGGTCCAGAAAAATTCGTCAGATTGTAAACCCTGGGCAGTACAAAGGCTGGCACTGATGGAGAGCAATGCCCTGGGCACTATAAAGGCTGGCATTGATGGAGAGCAATGCCCTGGGCACTATAAAGGCTGGCACTGATGAAGAGCAATACCCTGGGCCAGGGCCGGCGTCAGCACCCGGCAAACCCGGGCAAATGCCGGGGCCCTGGAGAGCCTCGTCAGTTCTGTCCCTTGGCCGGGGCCCACTCGCCTTTACAGTTCTGCTGCCCCCGGCCGAGTTCCGGGGACCGCAGTCCTCGGCAGCAATCTGCGACGCCGTCACTTTAAGGCGCGCAGACATCCTGGTTTGAACTTCATCTGTGGGCGGAGCTACCGCCTTCTCAGTCCCACAGATGAAGGAGGCGAGCTTCTGTCCGGCGCTGTGTGGGCCCCCTCTCCACCGTGACCTAATCGGGTAAGTGCCCTCCCCGCCTCCCCATTATGGGCCCCTGTGAGCTGCTTCTACCCCCCCAGATGTATGCCCTGCCAATCCCCCCCCCGCCGATGCCACGGGTGCTGTCCCCGCCGATGCCGCGGGTGCTGTCCCCGCCGATGACGCGGGTGCTGTCCCCGCCGATGACGCGGGTGCGGGCCCCACAGAGCAGCAGAGTTGTGTGTGTTTGTCTTTAAGTAGCAGAGTTGTGTGTGTGTGTGTGTGTGTGTTTGTCTGTCTGTATGTAGCAGAGTTGTGTGTGTTTGTCTGTCTGTATGTAGCAGAGTTGTGTGTGCTTGTCTGTCTGTATGTAGCAGAGCTGTGTGTGTTTGTCTGCCTGTATGTAGCAGAGTTGTGTGTGTTTGTCTGCCTGTAGCAGAGTTGTGTGTGTTTGTCTGCCTGTAGCAGAGTTGTGTGTTTGTCTGCCTGTATGTAGAAGAGTTGTGTGTGTTTGTCTGCCTGTATGTAGCAGAGTTGTGTGTGTTTGTCTGTCTGTATGTAGGAGAGTTGTGTGTGTGTGTGTG
Source organism: Anomaloglossus baeobatrachus (assembly GCF_048569485.1). NCBI lineage: Eukaryota > Metazoa > Chordata > Amphibia > Anura > Aromobatidae > Anomaloglossus > Anomaloglossus baeobatrachus. The sequence goes on along the minus strand of NC_134354.1, from coordinate 280,544,341 downwards.
TGTGTGTGTGTGTGTGTGTGTCTGTAAGTGTATATGACTGTATAGATTTGTCTGTTTATATGTATTTTTGTGAGTTTGTCTTTAAATATGTATATGTACGTGTTCGTATTGGTGTCTGTGTGTGGATAGGGCCCACTGGGACTCTTCCGCCCGGGGCCCACAAAAACCTGGAGCCGGCCCTGCCCTGGGCACTGTAAAAGCTGGCACTGATGGAGAGCAATGCCCTGGGCACTATAAAGACTGGCACTGATGGAGACCAATGCCCTGGTCACGATAAAGACTGGCACTGATGGAGAGCAATGCCCTGGGCACTATAAAGACTGGCACTGATGGAGAGCAATGCCCTGGGCACAATAAAGGCTGGCACTGATGGAGAGCAATGCCCTGGGCACTATAAAGGCTGGCACTGATGGAGAGCAATGCCCTGGGCACTATAAAGGCTGGCACTGATGGAGACCAATGCCCTGGGCACTATAAAGACTGGCACTGATGGATAGCAATGCCCTGGGCATTATAAAGGCTGGCACTGATGGAGAGCAATGCCCTGGGCACTGTAAAAGCTGGCACTGATGGAGAGCAATGCCCTGGGCACTATAAAGGCTGGCACTGATGGAGAGCAATGCCCTGGGCACTATAAAGACTGGCACTGATGGAGACCAATGCCCTGGTCACGATAAAGACTGGCACTGATGGAGAGCAATGCCCTGGGCACTATAAAGACTGGCACTGATGGAGAGCAATGCCCTGGGCACAATAAAGGCTGGCACTGATGGAGAGCAATGCCCTGGGCACTATAAAGGCTGGCACTGATGGAGAGCAATGCCCTGGGCACTATAAAGGCTGGCACTGATGGAGACCAATGCCCTGGGCACTATAAAGACTGGCACTGATGGATAGCAATGCCCTGGGCATTATAAAGGCTGGCACTGATGGAGAGCAATGCCCTGGGCACTGTAAAAGCTGGCACTGATGGAGAGCAATGCCCTGGGCACTATAAAGGCTGGCACTGATGGAGAGCAATGCCCTGGGCACTATAAAGGCTGGCACTGATGGAGAACAATGCCCTGGGCACTATAAAGGCTGGCACTGATGGAGAGCCATGCATGACTCGAACACAGGGTTGCCAGTTTCATTTTTTTTCTTTTTTCCCCACTGTTTTTCCAAATATTCTCTGCCAGAAAATATTTTTTTGGACTCCATTGGAGGTAAATTGAGCTGAAATGCATTTGTACTGGATCTGGCCTGCGGCAAAATACCGCTGATGTGGATATGTTAGAGACCTCTAATAAATGGTGAGGATTTCTGCTGATCTATGTCTGCAGCCCATAATTTTGCTATGGAGACTCCGATGTATTCATTGTCTGCTATGAAAGGATAATCCTAGATAATTGTACAAGATCCTTCACATTCAAAAACAATGTACATTATTTTCTTTGAACGAGAAAAAATGTTTCATATTTTTATGGACTGTTCATGAATTACTGGATAGTTGACAACCCCAATTTTGTGGCAGTGGCTGCACCTTCATTTTTCGAGCACAGGTAACTTGGAGCTTGTGGTCACCTGTAACGTCCTGGAGGTGGATTCACGGGACCGTGCACCGGACTCCCCCAGAGAGACAACCAAGAGCTAACCCCTATACAGGGACTGTCTGGTCACCCCACCAGAGGGCCTAAATGCACGGCAGCCGGAACACAGGGAGTACGGGGTACGGGTCCTTCAGAGATCGGCACGGGAGATGACTAATAGTCCAACGGGAACCGGAGGCAGGACAGATGACGGGAACTGAGTACAGGTGCCGAGTAGTCACAGCCGACGGGGTCCGGATCCAGCGGGACGTGCAGGCTGGAAATTCCAGGTAAAGTCCAGGTGACGGAGTCAGGCTGACGGGAGTTGGCAGGATCCTCAGCAAACTGTCACCGGGACACCTCCTGGGTAATCGGCACTCTGGGACCAGGTCAGGACGGCAGACGGGCTCTGCAGAAGAGACAGGGTTAATCTGGGTACAAAACACAGAGGGACCTGAACACCGAGCTATGGGAACACGTTGATCAGGCACCGCCCACATGGTAAGGAAGTCCTAATATACCCTGTACCTGTAATTGACCATATCCTGTTTCCGGGACGCTGGCACTTTAAGAAGAGGTGAGTGAACGCGCACGCGCCCTAATGCGCATGTGCGAGGCTCATGTGCCGGAGACCAGAGCAGGAAGAGGTGCAGGAGATGCAGGGGGACCAGACAGAGTGTCCTGGGTCGCAGGGAGACGCTGGGACCGGCAGGCAGGAGGCACGGAGGACACAGAGGAGGGAGAGTGAGGGGGGCAGCCGCGGGCAGAAGGACCAGGAACCGGAGCGGTGAGTGACAGACGGCGCCGGGACCCAGGGAGCGTGACAGTACCCCCTCCCTCACGCCCCCTCCCCGCAACCAGGACAAGAAGTCACGTATAAGAGGAGTGCCAACGTTCTCCCGGGGTACCCAGGACCGGTCCTCGGGGCCGTAGCTCTCCCAATTAACAAGGAAGAACTGCTTACCCCGCACGGTCTTCATGGCCACTATATCTATTACCGCGTACACATCGCCGTCAGCAATAGGAGGAGGAGGAGTACCGGCATCAGAGGAGAAGGGGCCAAGGACGACTGGCTTGAGCACGGAGACGTGGAAGGAGTTCAGGATCCGCATTGTGGCTGGGAGCTGCAGTTTGTATGAGACCTCGTTGATCCGCTTGACGACCTTGAAAGGACCGATGTACCGCGGACCCAACTTGTAAGATGGAATCTTCAACAGGATGTATTTGGAGGAAAGTCATACCAAATCCCCAGGAGAGAAGTAAGGAGGGTCAAGGTGTCTCTTGTCCGCCTGTTTTTTCATCTGGGCGGAAGCACGTTCAAGGGAGGTTTTAACGGTACTCCATATATTGGAGAAGTCTTTGGACAGGGCATCTGCAGCGGGAACATCAGAAGTTGAGGATACCGGTACGGAAGGCTGAAGACCATAGACAACATAGAAGAGAGAGCTGGAGGAGGATTCACTGACGTGATGATTATGGGAGAACTCAGCCCAAGGGAGAAGCGTGGACCAGTCGTCATGATGGACGTTGACGTTGTGTCGAAGGAAGTCAGGACCTGGTTGACACATTCCACTTGGCCATTCGACTGGGGATGGTAGGCCGAGGAAAAGTCCAGAGATACTCCCAGATGTTCACAGAGCGCCCTCCAGAAGCACAAGGTGAACTGAGTTCCCCTGTTGGACACTATATGCAAGGGAAAGCCGTGCAGCCGGAAGATATGCTGAATGAAGGCATCAGCGAGCTCCTGGGCAGAGGGCAGTCCGACCATGGGGACGAAATGAGCCATCTTTGAGAAACGATCCACCACGACCCAGATGACCGTATGTCCGGAGGACAAAGGCAAGTCCGTGATAAAATCTATGGCAATGTGTTGCCATGGAACGGAGGGAATCGGCAGAGGCAGGAGACGGCCATAGGGCAAGTGCTTGGGCGTCTTGTTCCGGGCACAGGATGGACAAGCGGAGACAAAAGAGATGACATCCTTACGGAGAGACGGCCACCAATAGTGAAGGACAATAGCGCTCCATATTTTCTTCTGACCGGCATGTCCGGCCACTTTCGAAGAATCCCCCAATGAAGGACTTTTAGTCTGTCGTTCTCCGTGACGAAAGTCTTCCCAGGGGGTAACTGTGCCAGAGTGACGGGAGCCACCGGGATGACCTTACTAGGACAAATGATGGACTGGTTTGTCTCATCCTCTTGCTCTACCGGAACAAAGGACCGGGACGAGGCATCAGCCCGCATGTTCTTGTCCGTGGGCCGGCAATGCAGTTGGAAGTCAAACCGGGCAAAGAACAGGGACCAACGGGTTAGTCGCGGGTTGAGTCTTCAAGCGGATCGCAGGTACTCCAGGTTTTTATGGTCGTGTAGATAATAACCGAGTATACCGCACCCTCCAACAGATACCGCCATTCTTCCAGAGCCAATTTGACAGCTAGGAGCTCCCGATCGCCAATGGTGTAGTTGCGTTCCGGTGCCAGGAATATTTTGTAGAAGAAGCCGCAGGTGACCATCTTCCCAGTGGACAACTTCTGCATGAGCACGGCCCCGTCTCCTGAGGAGGAAGCATCCACCTCCAAGGTGAATTGTCGGTTCAACTCTGGTCTGTGGAGAACGGGAGAGGAGGCAAACGCCCGTTTCAAGGAACAGAAAGCGGCGTCGGCCTCAGGTGACCAGTCTTTCAGATTGGTCCCCTTCTTGGTCAAGGCAGAGAGAGGCGCCGTCAGAGCAGTGAAGTGGGGAATGAACTGGCGATAATAATTGGCGAAGCCTAGGAAGCGTTGAATGGCTTTCAGTCCGGAGGGAGGAGGCAACTTGAGGATAGAAAACACCTTCTCGGGATCAATCTGCAGACCCATGTCGGTAATCACGTAGCCCAGAAAGGGAAGGGACGACCGTTCAAAGACACACTCTTCGTACTTTGCGTACAGACGGTTCTCCCTGAGCCTTTGCAGAACGAGTCGTACGTTTTTTTTTGTGGGTCAGCAAGTGTGGGGAATAAACCAGGATATCGTCCAGATATACGACCACACAGACGTAGAGAATATCCCTGAAAACATCGTTCACCAGTTCCTGGAAGACAGCCGGGGCATTAGAGAGGCCGAAGGGCATCACAGAGTATTCGTAGTGCCCGTCACGAGTGTTGAATGCCGTTTTCCATTCGTCTCCTGGGCGAATACGGACCAGGTTGTAAGCTCCGCGAAAGTCTATCTTGGTGAAGATACGGGCCCCCCTGAGCCGGTCGAATAGCTCCGGGATCAGAGGTAGAGGATATTTATTCTTTATGGTGATCTGGTTCAAGCCCCGGTAGTCGATGCAAGGGCGTAAGTCACCTTATTTCTTCTTGACTAAGAAAAACCCTGCTCCCGTCTCCTGATGAACCCCCTTGCCAGGTTGTCTGCAATGTAGTCAGACATGGCATGAGCCTCGGCAGGGGACAAGGGATAGATCCGTCCGCGAGGAGGGGTAGTGCCTTTCAGCAAGTCAATGGCACAGTCGTAGGGTCGATGTGGCGGTAACACCTCTGCCTCCTTCTTTTCAAAAACGTCCGCAAACGACCAATATGCAGAAGGCAGTCCCGGTAGGGACTCCAGTGCTGGAGACTGATGGACGGGCCGTACAGCCTGCAGACAGTTCTCGTGACAAGACAGGCCCCAACGGGTAATTTCTCCAGAATGCCAACTGACGACGGGTTCATGAACTCGTAACCAGGGTAGGCCCAGCAGGAGTGAGGTGAGCCAGTTTCGGGAGGACATATAGAGCAATCCTTTCGGTATGCAGAGCGCTAATACGGAGTTGCATGGGTTTGGTAATAAGCAACACGGCTTCGGATAGAGGTTTCCCATCCACAGAAGCGATCACAAGGGGTTTTGAAAGCGGGATGACAGGTACCCGGTATTTGTCCACCGTAGCCTGTTGGATGAAATTGCCCGCTGCCCCTGAATCAAGGTACGCCTCTGCCGTGAACCGAGTCTCCTCCGCCGTCACTTGGACGGTCAGCGTAACCGGGTCCGAAAGGGTTCCGGTACCTAGGGTGGCCTCTCCCACCAACCCTAGGCTTTGGAGTTTCCCGGCTTCTCGGGGCAGGAACGAAGCAGGTATGTACCACTTCCACAGTAGAAGCACAGACCCTTGGCGAGCCGCTCTGCTCGGCGTTGTTCAGCTTGTCCTAGACAATCTATTTGCATGGGTTCAGGAGTAGAGTTGCCGGGTGGCACTGATTGAGGTGCGGTGGACCTCTGCGACCTGGAGGCATGACGTGTCGGTCGTCTCTCCCGGGATACTTCCTTGGACCGTTCCAGAAAATGGAGATCAATCCGGGTTGCTAGAGAGACCAGACCATCCAAGGTAGGAGGAACATCACGACCGGCCAACTCGTCCTTGATGCGACCGGACAGGCCCTCCCAGAAGGATGCTGTCAATGCCTCATTATTCCACCCTAACTCAGAGGCAAGTGTGCGGAACTGGATGGCATACTAGCCAACTTTTAGGGTTCCTTGGTGTAGCCGGAGAAGGGAAGAGGCGGCCGTGGTGGTGCGTCCCGGTTCATCAAAGGTGTTACGGAATTCCCGGATGTCGGTAGTCACTGGATCTTCCTTCTCCCATATGGGATTTATCCAGGCCAATGCTTCACCCTCCAAATGGCACATCAGAAAGGCCACCTTTGCTTGATCAGAGGCAAAGAGGTGCGGAAGCAACTTGAAATGCAGGGAGCATTGATTTAAAAAACCTCTATAGGTCTTGGGATCCCCGGCGTACCAGGGCGGAGAAGCTAGGCGGAATCTCTAGGTTGAAGAAGAAGCCACTATGGAAGCCGCTGCCATATTCTGATCTGACAGGGTTGTGGCTGTTGCTTGAAGATTAGTCAGGCTAGTGTCCACTGACAACATAAAGGCCAGCATGCGAGATTGGGTCTCGCGTTGTCGTACCAGTTCTTGTTGTAATCCGGCCAGCTGGGATGCTTGTGCTCTGGTGGAATCCATGGCCTGATCAAACTGTAACGTCCTGGAGGTGGATTCACGGGACCGTGCACCGGACTCCCCCAGAGAGGCAACCAAGAGCTAACCCCTATACAGGGACTGTCTGGTCACCCCACCAGAGGGCCTAAATGCATGGCAGCCGGAACACAGGGAGTACGAGGTACGGCTCCTTCAGAGATCGGCACGGGAGATGACTAATAGTCCAACAGGAACCGGAGGCAGGACAGATGACGGGAACTGGGTACAGGTGCCGAGTAGTCACAGCCGACGGGGTCCGGATCCAGCGGGACGTGCAGGCTGGAGCTTCCAGGTAAAGTCCAGGTGACGGGTTCAGGCTGACGGGAGATGGCAGGATCCTCAGCAAACCATCACCGGGAGACCTCCTGGGTAATCGGCACTCTGGGACCAGGTCAGGACGGCAGACGGGCTCTGCGGAAGAGACAGGGTTAATCTGGGTACAAAACACAGAGGGACCTGAACACCAAGCTATGGGAACACATTGATCAGGCACCGCCCACATGGTAAGGAAGCCCTAATATACCCTGTACCTGATTTGCGGAAGAGACAGGACAAGAGATACACACACTTAGGCTAGGTTCCCATTTCCGTCACTTTGTATCAGTCACAATCCGCGGCTCTGGTAAACAACGGAATCCGTTTGGCGGATTCCGTTGTTCCCATTTACTTGTATTAGCGGCAGATATTGACTGATGATGCTGCGTTGCATCCTCTGCCCGAATGATCAGTCGTGGAACGACTGACCGTCGGGCAGCAGGAACGCAGCATGTAGCATTTTTTGAGCAGCGGAATCCTTTTGATTATGCTGCGCATGCTCTCTCTCGGCGGCCGAACGATCAGCTGACCACCCGGCAGCCACCTTCTGTGAGCGATCAGCTGATCACCCGGCGGCCGGCTGCTGAGAGCGATCAGCTGTTCACCCGTCGGCCGGCTGCTGAGAGCGATCAGCTGTTCACCCGGCGGCCGGCTGCTGTGAACGATAAGCTGATCACCTGGCGGCCGGCTGCTGTGACCGATCGTCTGATCACCCGGTGGCCAGCTAATGAGAGCGATCAGCTGATCGCTCTCATTAGCCGGCCTCCGGGAGATCATCTGTTCGCTCTCAAAAGCCGGCGGCCGGCTAATGAGAGCAATCAGCTGATCGCTCTCTCTCTCACGTTTTACAACGGAGTTCGACAATGAATTCTTATTCTTGTCATCCGTTGTACAACGCTCAGTCACAAGCGTCAAGCAACGCATGTGATTGATGGAAAACAACGGAAATGTGAACCTAGCCTAAAGTGAGCTTTATACGCTACGAGATCGCTACAGCGATCTCGTTGGGGTCACGGATTTTGTGACGCATATCCGGCCGCTGTAGCGATGCCGTTGCGTGTGACACCCATGAGCGATTTTGCATCGTCGCAAAAACGTGCAAAATCGCTCATCGGAGACATGGGGGTCCATTCTCAATTATCGTTACTACAGCAGTAACGAAGTTGTTCCTCGTTCCTGCGGCAGCACACATCGTTCCGTGTGACACCGCTGGAACGAGGAAGCTCTCCTTACCTGCGTCCCGGCCACAATGCGGAAGGAAGGAGGTGGGTGGGATGTTCGTCCCGCTCATCTCCGCCCCTCCACTTCTATTGGGCGGCGGTTCAGTGACGTTGCTGTGACGCTGAACGAACCGCCCCCTTAGAAAGGAGGCGGTTCGCTGGTCACAGCGACGTCGCAGGGCAGGTAAGTACTGTGACGGGTCCGGGCGATGTTGTGCGACACGGGCAGAGATTTGCCCGTGTCGCACAAACGATGGGGGCGGTTACGCAAGATGGCGATATCGGTACCGGTAAAGCGGCCTTTAGAAGCAGTCTAGTCCAGGACAGGAACCAAGTGAGTCGCAGGAGGACACAGTCGCTGAGGGGAGAGCTGATAGCGGAGCCCTAGGCTGGTGGGCACTTCAAGTCCCGCCAGCAGAGTCCGCCGGACAGAGGATTTCAAGTGTTCTGGCCTACACACAGCGCCCGGGGCAAAGCATTATTTAGAGTCAGGAGTCGTGAACATAGGGCGGCTTCATCTACGGACCCGCAATCCCAGCTATACGGGACGGGGAACAGAACAACCCCAAGGACTCGGGTCCTAGCGAAGCTTTAAGCCGCAGGGACTCGCACAACATGGCACAGGGAGGAAAGACTCACTGAAAGAAACACTGGTTTTGACCTCGGAACTATCCGGGATCGATTGGAGCACATGACAGTAGGGTCCGGCAGTCCAAAGGCGGTGACATCTCAGTGAGTAAAGAACTTAAACTGCTCCCGCTGTGTCGTCTGATATTTCACGCGCCCCGCACTCCTTCATTAGAGTGGACTACTACTCACATCCTCCCAGGGGCTTAAACTATGCCTGTGGAGAGCTGGACAATCTGAGCTGCGTTATCATCTGAAGACCTCCCGCTGCGGCTAATAATTGGCCGCATACCACAGGTGGCATCACTAATAATAACAACAACCCCCATCATCTCCATCTCCCCATGTTTTATTAACACCGATGAGGTCACGGAACCGGGCCAGGCCGCTGTGACATCCCAAACCGGTTCGGTGACGGGTAGCCCTCACCCCAGAGACCCCGTGGGCACATCTCTGTCAGTCAGATTACTGACTGCAGGCGGAGGACCTCCTTTCTAATAACTATATCCTGCTCTCTACTGTATAGCTTAGATTACTGACTGCAGGCGGAGGACCTCCCTCTAATATCTCTATCCTGCCCTGTACTGTATAGCTTAGATTACTGACTGCAGGCGGAGGACCTCCTTTCTAATAACTATATCCTGCTCTCTACTGTATAGCTTAGATTACTGACTGTAGGTGGAGGACCTCCCTCTAATATCTCTATCCTGCCCTGTACTGTATATATTAGATTACTGACTGCAGGCGGAGGACCTCCCTCTAATATCTCTATCCTGCCCTGTACTGTATAGATTAGATTACTGACTGCAGGCAGAGGACCTCCCTCTAATATCTCTATCCTGCCCTGTACTGTATAGATTAGATTACTGACTGCAGGCGGAGGACCTCCCTCTAATATCTCTATCCTGCCCTGTACTGTTTAGATTAGATTACTGACTGCAGGCGGAGGACCTCCCTGTAATAACTCTATCCTGCCCTGTACTGTATGAATTAGATTACTGACTGCAGGCAGAGGACCTCCCTGTAATAACTCTATCCTGCCCTGTACTGTATAGATTAGATTAGTGACTGCAGGCGGAGAACCTCCCTGTAATAACTCTATCCTACCCTGTACTGTATAGATTAGATTAGTGACTGCAGGCAGAGGACCTCCCTGTAATAACTCTATCCTGCCCTGTACTGTATAGCTTAGATTACTGACTGCAGGTGGAGGACCTCCGTCTAATATCTCTATCCTGCCCTGTACTGTTTAGATTAGATTACTGACTGCAGGCGGAGGACCTCCTTGTAATATCTCTATCCTGCCATGTACTGTATAGATTAGATTAGTGACTGCAGGCGGAGGACCTCCCTGTAATAACTCTATCCTGCCCTGTTCTGTATAGATTAGATTAGTGACTGCAGGCGGAGGACCTCCCTGTAATATCTCTATCCTGCCCTGTACTGTATAGATTAGATTACTGACTGCAGGCGGAGGACCTCCCTGTAATAACTCTATCCTGCCCTGTACTGTATAGATTAGATTACTGACTGCAGGCGGAGGACCTCCCTGTAATATCTCTATCCTGCCCTGTACTGTATAGATTAGACTACTGACTGCAGGCGGAGGACCTCTCTCTAATATCTCTATCCTGCCCTGTACTGTATAGATTAGATTAGTGACTGCAGGCAGAGGACCTCCCTGTAATATCTCTATCCTGCCCTGTACTGTATAGATTAGATTACTGACTGCAGGCGGAGGACCTCCCTCTAATATCTCTATACTGCCCTGTACTGTATATATTAGATTAATGACTGCAGGCAGAGGACCTCCCTGTAATAATTCTATCCTGCCCTGTACTGTATAGATTAGATTAGTGACTGCAGGCGGAGGACCTCCCTGTAATATCTCTATCCTGCCCTGTACTGTATAGATTAGATTACTGACTGCAGGCGGAGGACCTCCCTCTAATATCTCTATCCTGCCCTGTACTGTATAGATTAGATTACTGACTGCAAGCGGAGGACCTCCCTCTAATAACTCTATCCTGCCCTGCCCTGTACTGTATAGATTAGATTACTGACTGCAGGCGGAGGACCTCCCTGTAATAACTCTATCCTGCCCTGTACTGTATAGATTAGATTAGTGACTGCAGGCGGAGGACCTCCCTGTAATAACTCTATCCTGCCCTGTACTGTATAGATTAGATTACTGACTGCAGGCGGAGGACCTCCCTGTATTAACTCTATCCTGCCCTGTACTGTATGAATTAGATTACTGACTGCAGGCAGAGGACCTCCCTGTAATAATTCTATCCTGCCCTGTACTGTATAGATTAGATTACTGACTGGAGGCGGAGGACCTCCCTGTAATAACTCTATCCTGCCCTGTACTGTATGAATTAGATTACTGACTGCAGGCAGAGGACCTCCCTGTAATAACTCTATCCTGCCCTGTACTGTATAGATTAGATTAGTGACTGCAGGCGGAGGACCTCCCTGTAATATCTCTATCCTGCCCTGTACTGTATAGATTAGATTACTGACTGCAGGCGGAGGACCTCCCTGTAATAACTCTATCCTGCCCTGTACTGTATAGATTAGATTACTGACTGCAGGCGGAGGACCTCCCTGTAATATCTCTATCCTGCCCTGTACTGTATAGATTAGATTACTGACTGCAGGCGGAGGACCTCCCTCTAATATCTCTATCCTGCCCTGTACTGTTTAGATTAGATTACTGACTGCAGGCGGAGGACCTCCCTGTAATATCTCTATCCTGCCCTGTACTGTATAGATTAGATTACTGACTGCAGGCGGAGGACCTCCCTCTAATATCTCTATCCTGCCCTGTACTGTATAGATTAGATTAGTGACTGCAGGCAGAGGACCTCCCTGTAATATCTCTATCCTGCCCTGTACTGTATAGATTAGATTACTGACTGCAGGCGGAGGACCTCCCTCTAATATCTCTATCCTGCCCTGTACTGTATAGATTAGATTAGTGACTGCAGGCAGAGGACCTCCCTGTAATATCTCTATCCTGCCCTGTACTGTATAGATTAGATTACTGACTGCAGGCGGAGGACCTCCCTCTAATAACTCTATCCTGCCCTGTACTGTATAGATTAGATTACTGACTGCAGGCGGAGGACCTCCCTTTAATAACTCCATCCTGCCCTGTACTGTATAGATTAGATTACTGACTGCAGGCGGAGGACCTCCCTCTAATATCTCTATCCTGCCCTGTACTGTATAGATTAGATTAGTGACTGCAGGCAGAGGACCTCCCTGTAATATCTCTATCCTGCCCTGTACTGTATAGATTAGATTACTGACTGCAGGCGGAGGACCTCCCTCTAATATCTCTATCCTGCCCTGTACTGTATATATTAGATTACTGACTGCAGGCAGAGGACCTCCCTGTAATAATTCTATCCTGCCCTGTACTGTATAGATTAGATTAATGACTGCAGGCGGAGGACCTCCCTCTAATATCTCTATCCTGCCCTGTACTGTATAGATTAGATTACTGACTGCAGGCGGAGGACCTCCCTCTAATAACTCTATCCTGCCCTGTACTGTATAGAATAGATTACTGACTGCAGGCGGAGGACCTCCCTGTAATAACTCTATCCTGCCCTGTACTGTATAGATTAGATTAATGACTGCAGGCGGAGGACCTCCCTGTAATATCTCTATCCTGCCCTGTACTGTATAGATTAGATTACTGACTGCAGGTGGAGGACCTCCGTCTAATATCTCTATCCTGCCCTGTACTGTATAGATTAGATTAGTGACTGCAGGCGGAGAACCTCCCTCTAATATCTCTATCCTGCCCTGTACTGTATAGATTAGATTACTGACTGCAAGCGGAGGACCTCCCTGTAATAACTCTATCCTGCCCTGTACTGTTTAGATTAGATTACTGACTGCAGGCGGAGGACCTCCCTGTAATAACTCTATCCTGCCCTGTACTGTATAGATTAGATTACTGACTGCAGGTGGAGGACCTCCCTGTAATAACTCTATCCTGCCCTGTACTGTATAGATTAGATTAATGACTGCAGGCGGAGGACCTCCCTGTAATATCTCTATCCTGCCCTGTACTGTATAGATTAGATTACTGACTGCAGGTGGAGGACCTCCGTCTAATATCTCTATCCTGCCCTGTACTGTATAGATTAGATTAGTGACTGCAAGCGGAGGACCTCCCTGTAATAACTCTATCCTGCCCTGTACTGTATACATTAGATTACTGACTGCAGGCGGAGGACCTCCCTGTAATTTCTCTATCCTGCCCTGTACTGTATAGATTAGATTACTGACTGCAGGCGGAGGACCTCCCTGTAATAACTCTATCCTGCCCTGTACTGTATGAATTAGATTACTGACTGCAGGCAGAGGATCTCCCTTTAATAATTCTATCCTGCCCTGTACTGTATAGATTAGATTACTGACTGGAGGCGGAGGACCTCCCTGTAATAACTCTATCCTGCCCTGTACTGTATGAATTAGATTACTGACTGCAGGCGGAGGACCTCCCTGTAATTACTCTATCCTGCCCTGTACTGTATAGATTAGATTAGTGACTGCAGGCGGAGGACCTCCCTGTAATATCTCTATCCTGCCCTGTACTGTATAGATTAGATTACTGACTGCAGGCGGAGGACCTCCCTGTAATAACTCTATCCTGCCCTGTACTGTATAGATTAGATTACTGACTGCAGGCGGAGGACCTCCCTGTAATATCTCTATCCTGCCCTGTACTGTATAGATTAGATTACTGACTGCAGGCAGAGGACCTCCCTGTAATATCTCTATCCTGCCCTGTACTGTATAGATTAGATTACTGACTGCAGGCGGAGGACCTCCCTCTAATAACTCTATCCTGCCCTGTACTGTATAGATTAGATTAGTGACTGCAGGCGGAGGACCTCCCTCTAATATCTCTATCCTGCCCTGTACTGTATAGATTAGATTAGTGACTGCAGGCAGAGGACCTCCCTGTAATATCTCTATCCTGCCCTGTACTGTATAGATTAGATTACTGACTGCAGGCGGAGGACCTCCCTCTAATATCTCTATCCTGCCCTGTACTGTATATATTAGATTACTGACTGCAGGCAGAGGACCTCCCTGTAATAATTCTATCCTGCCCTGTACTGTATAGATTAGATTACTGACTGCAGGTGGAGGACCTCCGTCTAATATCTCTATCCTGCCCTGTACTGTATAGATTAGATTAGTGACTTCAGGCGGAGGACCTCCCTCTAATATCTCTATTCTGCCCTGTACTGTATAGATTAGATTACTGACTGCAAGCGGAGGACCTCCCTGTAATAACTCTATCCTGCCCTGTACTGTTTAGATTAGATTACTGACTGCAGGCGGAGGACCTCCCTGTAATAACTCTATCCTGCCCTGTACTGTATAGATTAGATTACTGACTGCAGGTGGAGGACCTCCGTCTAATATCTCTATCCTGCCCTGTACTGTATAGATTAGATTAGTGACTGCAGGCGGAGGACCTCCCTGTAATAACTCTATCCTGCCCTGTACTGTATAGATTAGATTACTGACTGCAGGCGGAGGACCTCCCTGCAATTTCTCTATCCTGCCCTGTACTGTATAGATTAGATTACTGACTGCAGGCGGAGGACCTCCCTGTAATAACTCTATCCTGCCCTGTACTGTATGAATTAGATTACTGACTGCAGGCAGAGGACCTCCCTGTAATAATTCTATCCTGCCCTGTACTGTATAGATTAGATTACTGACTGGAGGCGGAGGACCTCCCTGTAATAACTCTATCCTGCCCTGTACTGTATGAATTAGATTACTGACTGCAGGCAGAGGACCTCCCTGTAATAACTCTATCCTGCCCTGTACTGTATAGATTAGATTAGTGACTGCAGGCGGAGGACCTCCCTGTAATATCTCTATCCTGCCCTGTACTGTATAGATTAGATTAGTGACTGCAGGTGGAGGACCTCCCTGTAATAACTCTATCCTGCCCTGTACTGTATAGATTAGATTAGTGACTGCAGGCGGAGGACCTCCCTGTAATATCTCTATCCTGCCCTGTACTGTATAGATTAGATTACTGACTGCAGGCGGAGGACCTCCCTGTAATAACTCTATCCTGCCCTGTACTGTATAGATTAGATTACTGACTGCAGGCGGAGGACCTCCCTGTAATATCTCTATCCTGCCCTGTACTGTATAGATTAGATTACTGACTGCAGACGGAGGACCTCCCTCTAATATCTCTATCCTGCCCTGTACTGTTTAGGTTAGATTACTGACTGCAGGCGGAGGACCTCCCTGTAATATCTCTATCCTGCCCTGTACTGTATAGATTAGATTACTGACTGCAGGCGGAGGACCTCCCTCTAATATCTCTATCCTGCCCTGTACTGTATAGATTAGATTAGTGACAGCAGGCAGAGGACCTCCCTGTAATATCTCTATCCTGCCCTGTACTGTATAGATTAGATTACTGACTGCAGGCGGAGGACCTCCCTCTAATAACTCTATCCTGCCCTGTACTGTATAGATTAGATTACTGACTGCAGGCGGAGGACCTCCCTTTAATAACTCTATCCTGCCCTGTACTGTATAGATTAGATTACTGACTGCAGGCGGAGGACCTCCCTCTAATATCTCTATCCTGCCCTGTACTGTATAGATTAGATTAGTGACTGCAGGCAGAGGACCTCCCTGTAATATCTCTATCCTGCCCTGTACTGTATAGATTAGATTACTGACTGCAGGCAGAGGACCTCCCTGTAATAATTCTATCCTGCCCTGTACTGTATAGATTAGATTAATGACTGCAGGCGGAGGACCTCCCTCTAATATCTCTATCCTGCCCTGTGCTGTATAGATTAGATTACTGACTGCAGGCGGAGGACCTCCCTGTAATAACTCTATCCTGCCCTGTACTGTATAGATTAGATTACTGACTGCAGGCGGAGGACCTCCCTGTAAAATCTCTATCCTGCCCTGTACTGTATAGATTAGACTACTGACTGCAGGCGGAGGACCTCCCTCTAATATCTCTATCCTGCCCTGTACTGTATAGATTAGATTAGTGACTGCAGTCAGAGGACCTCCCTGTAATATCTCTATCCTGCCCTGTACTGTATAGATTAGATTACTGACTGCAGGCGGAGGACCTCCCTCTAATAACTCTATCCTGCCCTGTACTGTATAGATTAGATTACTGACTGCAGGCGGAGGACCTCCCTTTAATAACTCTATCCTGCCCTGTACTGTATAGATTAGATTAGTGACTGCAGGCGGAGGACCTCCCTGTAATAACTCTATCCTGCCCTGTACTGTATAGATTAGATTACTGACTGCAGGTGGAGGACCTCCCTTTAATAACTCTATCCTGCCCTGTACTGTATACATTAGATTACTGACTGCAGGCGGAGGACCTCCCTGTAATAACTCTATCCTGCCCTGTACTGTATAGATTAGATTACTGACTGCAGGTGGAGGACCTCCCTCTAATATCTCTATCCTGCCCTGTACTGTATAGATTAGATTAGTGACTGCAGGCGGAGGACCTCCCTCTAATATCTCTATCCTGCCCTGTACTGTATAGATTAGATTACTGACTGCAAGCGGAGGACCTCCCTCTAATAACTCTATCCTGCCCTGCCCTGCCCTGTACTGTATAGATTAGATTACTGACTGCAGGCGGAGGACCTCCTTGTAATAACTCTATCCTGCCCTGTACTGTATAGATTAGATTAGTGACTGCAGGCGGAGGACCTCCCTGTAATAACTCTATCCTGCCCTGTACTGTATAGATTAGATTACTGACTGCAGGCGGAGGACCTCCCTGTAATTTCTCTATCCTGCCCTGTACTGTATAGATTAGATTACTGACTGCAGGCGGAGGACCTCCCTGTAATAACTCTATCCTGCCCTGTACTGTATGAATTAGATTACTGACTGCAGGCAGAGAACCTCCCTGTAATAATTCTATCCTGCCCTGTACTGTATAGATTAGATTAGTGACTGCAGGCGGAGGACCTCCCTGTAATAACTCTATCCTGCCCTGTACTGTATAGATTAGATTACTGACTGCAGGCGGAGGACCTCCCTGTAATATCTCTATCCTGCCCTGTACTGTATGAATTAGATTACTGACTGCAGGCAGAGGACCTCCCTGTAATAACTCTATCCTGCCCTGTACTGTACAGATTAGATTAGTGACTGCAGGCGGAGGACCTCCCTGTAATATCTCTATCCTGCCCTGTACTGTATAGATTAGATTACTGATTGCAAGCGGAGGACCTCCCTCTAATATCTCTATCCTGCCCTGTACTGTATAGATTAGATTACTGACTGCAGGCGGAGGACCTCCCTGTAATAACTCTATCCTGCCCTGTACTGTATAGATTAGATTAGTGACTGCAGGCGGAGGACCTCCCTGTAATAACTCTAACCTGCCCTGTACTGTATAGATTAGATTACTGACTGCAGGCGGAGGACCTCCCTGTAATATCTCTATCCTGCCCTGTACTGTATAGATTAGATTACTGACTGCAGGCGGAGGACCTCCCTGTAATAACTCTTTCCTGCCCTATACTGTATGAATTAGATTACTGACTGCAGGCAGAGGACCTCCCTGTAATAACTCTATCCTGCCCTGTACTGTATAGATTAGATTACTGACTGCAGGTGGAGGACCTCCCTGTAATAACTCTATCCTGCCCTGCCCTGTACTGTATAGATTAGATTAGTGACTGCAGGCGGAGGACCTCCCTATAATAACTCTATCCTGCCTTGTACTGTATAGATTAAATTTCTGACTACAGGCGGAGGACCTCCCTGTAATAACTCTATCCTGCCCTGTACTGTATAGATTAGATTACTGACTGCAGGTGGAGGACCTCCGTCTAATATCTCTATCCTGCCCTGTACTGTATAGATTAGATTAGTGACTGCAGGCGGAGGACCTCCCTCTAATATCTCTATCCTGCCCTGTACTGTATAGATTAGATTACTGACTGCAAGCGGAGGACCTCCCTCTAATAACTCTATCCTGCCCTGCCCTGCCCTGTACTGTATAGATTAGATTACTGACTGCAGGCGGAGGACCTCCCTGTAATAACTTTATCCTGCCCTGTACTGTATAGATTAGATTAGTGACTGCAGGCGGAGGACCTCCCTGTAATAACTCTATCCTGCCCTGTACTGTATAGATTAGATTACTGACTGCAGGCGGAGGACCTCCCTGTAATTTCTCTATCCTGCCCTGTACTGTATAGATTAGATTACTGACTGCAGGCGGAGGACCTCCCTGTAATAACTCTATCCTGCCCTGTACTGTATGAATTAGATTACTGACTGCAGGCAGAGGACCTCCCTGTAATAATTCTATCCTGCCCTGTACTGTATAGATTAGATTAGTGACTGCAGGCGGAGGACCTCCCTCTAATAACTCTATCCTGCCTTGTACTGTATAGATTAGATTACTGACTGCAGGCGGAGGACCTCCCTGTAATATCTCTATCCTGCTCTGTATAGACACTAGATTACTGACTGCAGGCGGAGGACCTCCCTCCAATATCTCTATCCTGCTCTGTACTGTCTAGATTAGATTACTGACTGCAGGCGGAGGACCTCCCTGTAATATCTCTAACCTGCCCTGTACTGTATAGATTAGATTACTGACTGCAGGCGGAGGACCTCCCTGTAATAACTCTTTCCTGCCCTGTACTGTATGAATTAGATTACTGACTGCAGGTGGAGGACCTCCCTGTAATATCTCTATCCTGCCTTGTACTGTATAGATTAGATTACTGACTGCAGGCGGAGGACCTCCCTGTAATAACTCTTTCCTGCCCTGTACTGTATGAATTAGATTACTGACTGCAGGCAGAGGACCTCCCTGTAATAACTCTATCCTGCCCTGTACTGTATAGATTAGATTAGTGACTGCAGGCGGAGGACCTCCCTGTAATATCTCTATCCTGCCCTGTACTGTATAGATTAGATTACTGATTGCAAGCGGAGGACCTCCCTCTAATATCTCTATCCTGCCCTGTACTGTATAGATTAGATTACTGACTGCAAGCGGAGGACTTCCCTGTAATAACTCTATCCTGCCCTGTACTGTATAGATTAGATTAGTGACTGCAGGCGGAGGACCTCCCTGTAATAACTCTATCCTGCCCTGTACTGTATAGATTAGATTACTGACTGCAGGCGGAGGACCTCCCTGTAATATCTCTATCCTGCTCTGTACTGTATAGATTAGATTAGTGACTCCAGGCGGAGGACCTCCCTGTAATAACTCTATCCTGCCCTGTACTGTATAGATTAGATTACTGACTGCAGGCGGAGGACCTCCCTGTAATATCTCTATCCTGCCCTGTACTGTATAGATTAAATTACTGACTGCAGGTGGAGGACCTCCCTGTAATAACTCTATCCTGCCCTGCCCTGTACTGTATAGATTAGATTAGTGACTGCAGGCGGAGGACCTCCCTCTAATAACTCTATCCTGCCTTGTACTGTATAGATTAGATTACTGACTGCAGGCGGAGGACCTCCCTGTAATAACTCTATCCTGCTCTGTATAGACACTAGATTACTGACTGCAGGCGGAGGACCTCCCTCTAATATCTCTATCCTGCCCTGTACTGTATAGATTAGATTACTGACTGCAGGCGGAGGACCTCCCTGTAATAACTCTATCCTGCCCTGTACTGTATAGATTAGATTACTGACTGCAAGCGGAGGACCTCCCTTTAATAACTCTATCCTGCCCTGTACTGTATAGATTAGATTAGTGACTTCAGGCGGAGGACCTCCCTGTAATAACTCTATCCTGCCCTGTACTGTATAGATTAGATTACTGACTGCAGGTGGAGGACCTCCGTCTAATATCTCTATCCTGCCCTGTACTGTATAGATTAGATTAGTGACTGCAGGCGGAGGACCTCCCTCTAATATCTCTATCCTGCCCTGTACTGTATAGATTAGATTACTGACTGCAGGCGGAGGACTTCCCTCTAATATCTCTATCCTGCCCTGTACTGTATAGATTACATTACTGACTGCAGGCGGAGGACCTCCCTCTAATATCTCTATCCTGCCCTGTACTGTATAGATTAGATTACTGACTGCAAGCGGAGGACCTCCCTCTAATAACTCTATCCTGCCCTTCCCTGCCCTGTACTGTATGAATTAGATTACTGACTGCAGGCAGAGGACCTCCCTGTAATAATTCTATCCTGCCCTGTACTGTATAGATTAGATTAGTGACTGCAGGCGGAGGACCTCCCTGTAATAACTCTATCCTGCCCTGTACTGTATAGATTAGATTACTGACTGCAGGCGGAGGACCTCCCTGTAATATCTCTATCCTGCCCTGTACTGTATGAATTAGATTACTGACTGCAGGCAGAGGACCTCCCTGTAATAACTCTATCCTGCCCTGTACTGTATAGATTAGATTAGTGACTGCAGGCGGAGGACCTCCCTGTAATATCTCTATCCTGCCCTGTACTGTATAGATTAGATTACTGATTGCAAGCGGAGGACCTCCCTCTAATATCTCTATCCTGCCCTGTACTGTATAGATTAGATTACTGATTGCAAGCGGAGGACCTCCCTCTAATATCTCTATCCTGCCCTGTACTGTATAGATTAGATTACTGACTGCAGGCGGAGGACCTCCCTATAATAACTCTATCCTGCCCTGTACTGTATAGATTAGATTAGTGACTGCAGGCGGAGGACCTCCCTGTAATAACTCTATCCTGCCCTGTACTGTATAGATTAGATTACTGACTGCAGGCGGAGGACCTCCCTGTAATATCTCTATCCTGCCCTGTACTGTATAGATTAGATTACTGACTGCAGGCGGAGGACCTCCCTGTAATAACTCTTTCCTGCCCTGTACTGTATGAATTAGATTACTGACTGCAGGCGGAGGACCTCCCTGTAATAACTCTATCCTGCCCTGTACTGTATAGATTAGATTACTGACTGCAGGTGGAGGACCTCCCTGTAATAACTCTATCCTGCCCTGCCCTGTACTGTATAGATTAGATTAGTGACTGCAGGCGGAGGACCTCCCTCTAATAACTCTATCCTGCCTTGTACTGTATAGATTAGATTACTGATTGCAGGCGGAGGACCTCCCTGTAATATCTCTATCCTGCCCTGTACTGTATAGATTAGATTACTGACTGCAGGTGGAGGACCTCCCTGTAATAACTCTATCCTGCCCTGCCCTGTACTGTATAGATTAGATTAGTGACTGCAGGCGGAGGACCTCCCTCTAATAACTCTATCCTGCCTTGTACTGTATAGATTAGATTACTGACTGCAGGCGGAGGACCTCCCTCTAATATCTCTATCCTGCCCTGTACTGTATAGATTAGATTACTGACTGCAAGCGGAGGACCTCCCTCTAATAACTCTATCCTGCCCTGCCCTGCCCTGTACTGTATGAATTAGATTACTGACTGCAGGCAGAGGACCTCCCTGTAATAATTCTATCCTGCTCTGTACTGTATAGATTAGATTAATGACTGCAGGCGGAGGACCTCCCTGTAATAACTCTATCCTGCCCTGTACTGTATAGACTAGATTACTGACTCCAGGCGGAGGACCTCCCTGTAATATCTCTATCCTGACCTGTACTGTATAGATTAGATTACTGATTGAAGGCGGAGGACCTCTCTCTAATATCTCTATCCTGCCCTGTACTGTATAGATTAGAATACTGACTGCAGGCGGAGGACCTCCCTGTAATAACTCTATCCTGCCCTGTACTGTATAGATTAGATTACTGATTGCAGGCGGAGGACCTCCCTGTAATATCTCTATCCTGCCCTGTACTGTATAGATTAAATTACTGACTGCAGGTGGAGGACCTCCGTCTAATATCTCTATCCTGCCCTGTACTGTATAGATTAGATTACTGACTGCAGGCGGAGGACCTCCCTGTAATTTCTCTATCCTGCCCTGTACTGTATAGATTAGATTAGTGACTGCAGGCGGGGGACCTCCCTGTAATAACTCTATCCTGCCCTGTACTGTATAGACTAGATTACTGACTGCAGGCGGAGGACCTCTGTCTAATATCTCTATCCTGCCCTGTACTGTATAGATTAGATTACTGACTGCAGGCGGAGGACCTCCCTGTAATAACTCTATCCTGCCCTGTACTGTATAGATAAGATTAGCGACTGCAGGCGGAGGACCTCCCTCTAATATCTCTACCCTGCCCTGTACTGTATAGATTAGATTACTGACTGCAGGCGGAGGGCCTCCCTGTAATAACTCTATCCTGCCCTGTACTGTATAGATTAGATTACTGACTGCAGGCAGAGGACCTCTCTGTAATATCTCTATCCTGCCCTGTACTGTATAGATTAGATTAGTGACTGCAGGCGGAGGACCTCCCTGTAATATCTCTATCCCGCCCTGTACTGTATAGATTAGATTACTGACTGCAGGCGGAGGACCTCCCTCTAATATCTCTATCCTGCCTTGTACTGTATAGATTAGATTACTGACTGCAGGCAGAGGACCTCCCTCTAATATCTCCATCCTGCCCTGTACTGTATAGCTTCGATTACTGACTGCAGGCGGAGGACCTCCGTCTAATATCTCTATCCTGCCCTGTACTGTATAGATTAGATTACTGACTGCAGGCGGAGGACCTCCCTGTAATAACTCTATCCTGCTCTGTATAGACACTAGATTACTGACTGCAGGCGGAGGACCTCCCTGTAATAACTCTATCCTGCCCTGTACTGTATAGATTAGATTAGTGACTGCAGGCGGAGGACCTCCCTGTAATAACTCCATCCTGCCCTGTACTGTATAGATTAGATTAGTGACTGCAGGCGGAGGACCTCCCTGTAATAACTCTATCCTGCCTTGTACTGTATAGATTAGATTACTGACTGCAGGCGGAGGACCTCCCTGTAATATCTCTATCCTGCCCTGTACTGTATAGATTAGATTAGTGACTGCAGGCTGAGGACCTCCCTCTAATAACTCTATCCTGCCCTGTACTGTATAGATTAGATTAGTGACTGCAGGCGGAGGACCTCTCTCTAATAACTCTATCCTGCCCTGTACTGTATAGATTAGATTACTGACTGCAGGCGGAGGACCTCCCTCTAATATCTCTATCCTGCCTTGTACTGTATAGATTAGATTAATGACTGCAGGCGGAGGACCTCCCTGTAATATCTCTATCCTGCCCTGTACTGTATAGATTAGATTAGTGACTGCAGGCGGAGGACCTCCCTCTAATATCTCTATCCTGCCCTGTACTGTATAGATTAGATTACTGACTGCAGGCAGAGGACCTCCCTGTAATAACTCTATCCTGTCCTGTACTGTATAAATTAGATTACTGACTGCAAGCGGAGGACCTCCCTCTAATATCTCTATCCTGCCCTGCCATGTACTGTATAGATTAGATTACTGACTGCAGGCGGAGGACCTCCCTGTAATAACTATCCTGCCCTGTACTGTATAGATTAGATTAGTGACTGCAGGCGGAGGACCTCCCTGTAATAACTCTATCCTGCCCTGTACTGTATAGATTAGATTAGTGACTGCAGGCGGAGGACCTCCCTCTAATAATTCTATCCTGCCCTGTACTGTATAGATTGGATTACTGACTGCAGGCGGAGGACCTCCCTCTAATATCTCTATCCTGCCTTGTCCTGTATAGATTAGATTACTGACTGCAGGCGGAGGACCTCCCTCTAATATCTCTATCCTGCCCTGTACTGTATAGATTAGATTACTGACTGCAGGCGGAGGACCTCCCTATAATATCTCTATCCTGCCTTGTACTGTATAGATTAGATTACTGACTGCAGGCGGAGGACCTCCCTCTAATATCTCTATCCTGCCCTGTACTGTATAGATTAGATTACTGACTGCAGGCGGAGGACCTCCCTATAATATCTCTATCCTGCCTTGTACTGTATAGATTAGATTACTGACTGCAGGCGGAGGACCTCCCTCTAATATCTCTATCCTGCCCTGTACTGTATAGATTAGATAAGTGACTGCAGGCGGAGGACCTCCCTCTAATAATTCTATCCTGCCCTGTACTGTTTAGATTAGATTACTGACTGCAGGTGGAGGACCTCCCTGTAATAACTCTATACTGCCCTGTACTGTATAGATTAGATTACTGACTGCAGGCGGAGGACCTCCCTGTAATATCTCTATCCTGCCCTGTACTGTATAGATTGCATTACTGACTGCAGGCAGGTGACCTCCCTGTAATATCTCTATCCTGCCCTGTACTGTATAGATTAGATTAGTGACTGCAGGCGGAGAACCTCCCTCTAATATCTCTATCCTGCCCTGTACTGTATAGATTAGATTACTGATTGCAGGCGGAGGACCTCCCTCTAATATCTCTATCCTGCCCTGTCCTGTATAGATTAGATTAGATTACTGACTGCAGGCGGAGGACCTCCCTGTAATAACTCTATCCTGCCCTGTACTGTATAGATTAGATTACTGACTGCAGGCGGAGGACCTCCCTGTAATAACTCTATCCTGCCCTGTACTGTATAGATTAGATTACTGACTGCAGGCGGAGGACCTCCCTCTAATATCTCTATCCTGCCCTGTACTGTATAGATTAGATTACTGACTGCAGGCGGAGGACCTCCCTGTAATAACTCTATCCTACCCTGTACTGTATAGATTAGATTAGTGACTGCAGGCAGAAGACCTCCCTGTAATATCTCTATCCTGCCCTGTACTGTATAGATTTCATTACTGACTGCAGGTGGAGGACCTCCCTGTAATATCTCTATCCTGCTCTGTACTGTATAGATTAGAATACTGACTGCAGGCAGAGGACCTCCCTCGAATATCTCTATCCTGCCCTGTACTGTATAGATTAGATTACTGACTGCAAGCGGAGCACCTCCCTCTAATAACTCTATCCTGCCCTGCCCTGTACTGTACAGATTAGATTACTGACTGCAGGCGGAGGACCTCCCTCTAATATCTCTATCCTGCCCTGTACTGTATAGATTAGATTACTGACTGCAGGCGGAGGACCTCCCTCTAATATCTCTATCCTGCCCTGTACTGTATAGATTACATTACTGACTGCAGGCGGAGGACCTCCCTGTAATATCTCTATCCTGCCCTGTACTGTATAGATTAGATTAGTGACTGCAGGCGGAGGACCTCCCTCTAAAAATTCTATCCTGCCCTGTACTGTATAGATTAGATTACTGACTGCAGGTGGAGGACCTCCCTGTAATAACTCTATACTGCCCTGTACTGTATAGATTAGATTACTGACTGCAGGCGGAGGACCTCCCTGTAATATCTCTATCCTGCCCTGTACTGTATAGATTACATTACTGACTGCAGGCAGAGGACCTCCCTGTAATATCTCTATCCTGCTCTGTACTGTATAGATTAGATTAGTGACTGCAGGCGAAGAACCTCCCTCTAATATCTCTATCCTGCCCTGTACTGTATAGATTAGATTACTGATTGCAGGCGGAGGACCTCCCTCTAATATCTCTATCCTGCCCTGTACTGTATAGATTAGATTACTGACTGCAGGCGGAGGACCTCCCTGTAATAACTCTATCCTGCCCTGTACTGTATAGATTAGATTACTGACTGCAGGCGGAGGACCTCCCTCTAATATCTCTATCCTGCCCTGTACTGTATAGATTAGATTACTGACTGCAGACGGAGGACCTCCCTGTAATAACTCTATCCTGCGCTGTACTGTATAGATTAGATTACTGACTGCAGGCGGAGGACCTCCCTCTAATATCTCTATCCTGCCCTGTACTGTATAGATTAGATTACTGACTGCAGGCGGAGGACCTCCCTGTAATAACTCTATCCTACCCTGTACTGTATAGATTAGATTAGTGACTGCAGGCAGAGGACCTCCCTGTAATATCTCTATCCTGCCCTGTACTGTATAGATTAGATTACTGACTGCAGGCGGAGGACCTCCCTCTAATAACTCTATCCTGCCCTGTACTGTATAGATTAGATTACTGATTGCAGGCGGAGGACCTCCCTCTAATATCTCTATCCTGCCCTGTCCTGTATAGATTAGATTAGATTACTGACTGCAGGCGGAGGACCTCCCTGTAATAACTCTATCCTGCCCTGTACTGTATAGATTAGATTACTGACTGCAGGCGGAGGACCTCCCTGTAATAACTCTATCCTGCCCTGTACTGTATAGATTAGATTACTGACTGCAGGCGGAGGACCTCCCTCTAATAACTCTATCCTGCCCTGTACTGTATAGATTAGATTACTGACTGCAGGCGGAGGACCTCCCTGTAATAACTCTATCCTGCCCTGTACTGTATAGATTAGATTACTGACTGCAGGCGGAGGACCTCCCTCTAATATCTCTATCCTGCCCTGTACTGTATAGATTAGATTACTGACTGCAGGCGGAGGACCTCCCTGTAATAACTCTATCCTACCCTGTACTGTATAGATTAGATTAGTGACTGCAGGCAGAGGACCTCCCTGTAATATCTCTATCCTGCCCTGTACTGTATAGATTAGATTACTGACTGCAGGTGGAGGACCTCCCTGTAATATCTCTATCCTGCTCTGTACTGTATAGATTAGATTACTGACTGCAGGCGGAGGACCTCCCTCGAATATCTCTATCCTGCCCTGTACTGTATAGATTAGATTACTGACTGCAAGCGGAGCACCTCCCTCTAATAACTCTATCCTGCCCTGCCCTGTACTGTACAGATTAGATTACTGACTGCAGGCGGAGGACCTCCCTGTAATATCTCTATCCTGCCCTGTACTGTATAGATTAGATTACTGACTGCAGGCGGAGGACCTCCCTTTAATATCTCTATCCTGCCCTGTACTGTATAGATTAGATTACTGACTGCAGGCGGAGGACCTCCCTGTAATAACTCAATCCTACCCTGTACTGTATAGATTAGATTAGTGACTGCAGGCAGAGGACCTCCCTGTAATATCTCTATCCTGCCCTGTACTGTATAGATTAGATTACTGACTGCAGGCGGAGGACCTCCCTGTAATAACTCTATCCTGCCCTGTACTGTATAGATTAGATTACTGACTGCAGGTGGAGGACCTCCCTGTAATATCTCTATCCTGCCCTGTACTGTATAGATTAGATTACTGACTGCAGGCGGAGGACCTCCCTGTAATAACTCTATCCTGCCCTGTACTGTATAGATTAGATTACTGACTGCAGGCGGAGGACCTCCCTGTAATATCTCTATCCTGCCCTGTACTGTATAGCTTAGATTACTGACTGCAGGCGGAGGACCTTCATGTAATAACTCTATCCTGCCCTGTACTGTATAGATTAGATTAGGGATTGCAGGCAGAGGACCTCCCTGTAATATCTCTATCCTGCCCTGTACTGTATAGATTACATTACTGACTGCAGGCGGAGGACCCCCCTGTAATAACTCTATCCTGCCCTGTACTGTATAGATTAGATTACTGACTGCAGGCGGAGGACCTCCCTGTAATAACTCTATCCTGCCCTGTACTGTATAGATTAGATTACTGACTGCAGGTGGAGGACCTCCGTCTAATATCTCTATCCTGCCCTGTACTGTATAGATTAGATTAGTGACTGCAGGCGGAGGACCTCCCTCTAATACCTCTATCCTGCCCTGTACTGTATAGATTAGATTACTGACTGCAGGCGAAGGACCTCCCTGTAATAATTCTATCCTGCCCTGTACTGTATAGATTAGATTAGTGATTGCAGGCGGAGAACCTCCCTCTAATAACTCTATCCTGCCTTGTACTGTATAGATTAGATTACTGACTGCATGTGGAGGACCTCCCTGTAATAACTCTATCCTGCCCTGTACTGTATGAATTAGATTACTGACTGCAGGCGGAGGACCTCCCTGTAATAACTCTATCCTGCCCTGTACTGTATAGATTAGATTAGTGACTGCAGGCGGAGGACCTCCCTCTAATATCTCTATCCTGCCCTGTCCTGTATAGATTAGATTAGATTACTGACTGCAGGCGGAGGACCTCCCTGTAATAACTCTATCCTGCCCTGTACTGTATAGATTAGATTACTGACTGCAGGCGGAGGACCTCCCTGTAATAACTCTATCCTGCCCTGTACTGTATAGATTAGATTACTGACTGCAGGCGGAGGACCTCCCTCTAATATCTCTATCCTGCCCTGTACTGTATAGATTAGATTACTGACTGCAGGCGGAGGACCTCCCTGTAATAACTCTATCCTGCCCTGTACTGTATAGATTAGATTACTGACTGTAGGCGGAGGACCTCTCTGTAATAACTCTATCCTGCCCTGTACTGTATAGATTAGATTACTGACTGCAGGCGGAGGACCTCCCTCTAATATCTCTATCCTGCCCTGTACTGTATAGATTAGATTACTGACTGCAGGTGGAGGACCTCCCTGTAATATCTCTATCCTGCTCTGTACTGTATAGATTAGATTACTGACTGCAGGCAGAGGACCTCCCTCGAATATCTCTATCCTGCCCTGTACTGTATAGATTAGATTACTGACTGCAAGCGGAGCACCTCCCTCTAATAACTCTATCCTGCCCTGCCCTGTACTGTACAGATTAGATTACTGACTGCAGGCGGAGGACCTCCCTCTAATATCTCTATCCTGCCCTGTACTGTATAGATTAGATTACTGACTGCAGGCGGAGGACCTCCCTCTAATATCTCTATCCTGCCCTGTACTGTATAGATTAGATTACTGACTGCAGGCGGAGGACCTCCCTCTAATATCTCTATCCTGCCCTGTACTGTATAGATTACATTACTGACTGCAGGCGGAGGACCTCCCTGTAATATCTCTATCCTGCCCTGTACTGTATAGATTAGATTAGTGACTGCAGGCGGAGGACCTCCCTCTAAAAATTCTATCCTGCCCTGTACTGTATAGATTAGATTACTGACTGCAGGTGGAGGACCTCCCTGTAATAACTCTATACTGCCCTGTACTGTATAGATTAGATTACTGACTGCAGGCGGAGGACCTCCCTGTAATATCTCTATCCTGCCCTGTACTGTATAGATTACATTACTGACTGCAGGCAGAGGACCTCCCTGTAATATCTCTATCCTGCCCTGTACTGTATAGATTAGATTAGTGACTGCAGGCGAAGAACCTCCCTCTAATATCTCTATCCTGCCCTGTACTGTATAGATTAGATTACTGATTGCAGGCGGAGGACCTCCCTCTAATATCTCTATCCTGCCCTGTACTGTATAGATTAGATTACTGACTGCAGGCGGAGGACCTCCCTCTAATATCTCTATCCTGCCCTGTACTGTATAGATTACATTACTGACTGCAGGCGGAGGACCTCCCTGTAATATCTCTATCCTGCCCTGTACTGTATAGATTAGATTAGTGACTGCAGGCGGAGGACCTCCCTCTAAAAATTCTATCCTGCCCTGTACTGTATAGATTAGATTACTGACTGCAGGTGGAGGACCTCCCTGTAATAACTCTATACTGCCCTGTACTGTATAGATTAGATTACTGACTGCAGGCGGAGGACCTCCCTGTAATATCTCTATCCTGCCCTGTACTGTATAGATTACATTACTGACTGCAGGCAGAGGACCTCCCTGTAATATCTCTATCCTGCTCTGTACTGTATAGATTAGATTAGTGACTGCAGGCGAAGAACCTCCCTCTAATATCTCTATCCTGCCCTGTACTGTATAGATTAGATTACTGATTGCAGGCGGAGGACCTCCCTCTAATATCTCTATCCTGCCCTGTACTGTATAGATTAGATTACTGACTGCAGGCGGAGGACCTCCCTGTAATAACTCTATCCTGCCCTGTACTGTATAGATTAGATTACTGACTGCAGGCGGAGGACCTCCCTCTAATATCTCTATCCTGCCCTGTACTGTATAGATTAGATTACTGACTGCAGACGGAGGACCTCCCTGTAATAACTCTATCCTGCGCTGTACTGTATAGATTAGATTACTGACTGCAGGCGGAGGACCTCCCTCTAATATCTCTATCCTGCCCTGTACTGTATAGATTAGATTACTGACTGCAGGCGGAGGACCTCCCTGTAATAACTCTATCCTACCCTGTACTGTATAGATTAGATTAGTGACTGCAGGCAGAGGACCTCCCTGTAATATCTCTATCCTGCCCTGTACTGTATAGATTAGATTACTGACTGCAGGCGGAGGACCTCCCTCTAATAACTCTATCCTGCCCTGTACTGTATAGATTAGATTACTGATTGCAGGCGGAGGACCTCCCTCTAATATCTCTATCCTGCCCTGTCCTGTATAGATTAGATTAGATTACTGACTGCAGGCGGAGGACCTCCCTGTAATAACTCTATCCTGCCCTGTACTGTATAGATTAGATTACTGACTGCAGGCGGAGGACCTCCCTGTAATAACTCTATCCTGCCCTGTACTGTATAGATTAGATTACTGACTGCAGGCGGAGGACCTCCCTCTAATAACTCTATCCTGCCCTGTACTGTATAGATTAGATTACTGACTGCAGGCGGAGGACCTCCCTGTAATAACTCTATCCTGCCCTGTACTGTATAGATTAGATTACTGACTGCAGGCGGAGGACCTCCCTCTAATATCTCTATCCTGCCCTGTACTGTATAGATTAGATTACTGACTGCAGGCGGAGGACCTCCCTGTAATAACTCTATCCTACCCTGTACTGTATAGATTAGATTAGTGACTGCAGGCAGAGGACCTCCCTGTAATATCTCTATCCTGCCCTGTACTGTATAGATTAGATTACTGACTGCAGGTGGAGGACCTCCCTGTAATATCTCTATCCTGCTCTGTACTGTATAGATTAGATTACTGACTGCAGGCGGAGGACCTCCCTCGAATATCTCTATCCTGCCCTGTACTGTATAGATTAGATTACTGACTGCAAGCGGAGCACCTCCCTCTAATAACTCTATCCTGCCCTGCCCTGTACTGTACAGATTAGATTACTGACTGCAGGCGGAGGACCTCCCTGTAATATCTCTATCCTGCCCTGTACTGTATAGATTAGATTACTGACTGCAGGCGGAGGACCTCCCTTTAATATCTCTATCCTGCCCTGTACTGTATAGATTAGATTACTGACTGCAGGCGGAGGACCTCCCTGTAATAACTCAATCCTACCCTGTACTGTATAGATTAGATTAGTGACTGCAGGCAGAGGACCTCCCTGTAATATCTCTATCCTGCCCTGTACTGTATAGATTAGATTACTGACTGCAGGCGGAGGACCTCCCTGTAATAACTCTATCCTGCCCTGTACTGTATAGATTAGATTACTGACTGCAGGTGGAGGACCTCCCTGTAATATCTCTATCCTGCCCTGTACTGTATAGATTAGATTACTGACTGCAGGCGGAGGACCTCCCTGTAATAACTCTATCCTGCCCTGTACTGTATAGATTAGATTACTGACTGCAGGCGGAGGACCTCCCTGTAATATCTCTATCCTGCCCTGTACTGTATAGCTTAGATTACTGACTGCAGGCGGAGGACCTTCATGTAATAACTCTATCCTGCCCTGTACTGTATAGATTAGATTAGGGATTGCAGGCAGAGGACCTCCCTGTAATATCTCTATCCTGCCCTGTACTGTATAGATTACATTACTGACTGCAGGCGGAGGACCCCCCTGTAATAACTCTATCCTGCCCTGTACTGTATAGATTAGATTACTGACTGCAGGCGGAGGACCTCCCTGTAATAACTCTATCCTGCCCTGTACTGTATAGATTAGATTACTGACTGCAGGTGGAGGACCTCCGTCTAATATCTCTATCCTGCCCTGTACTGTATAGATTAGATTAGTGACTGCAGGCGGAGGACCTCCCTCTAATACCTCTATCCTGCCCTGTACTGTATAGATTAGATTACTGACTGCAGGCGAAGGACCTCCCTGTAATAATTCTATCCTGCCCTGTACTGTATAGATTAGATTAGTGATTGCAGGCGGAGAACCTCCCTCTAATAACTCTATCCTGCCTTGTACTGTATAGATTAGATTACTGACTGCATGTGGAGGACCTCCCTGTAATAACTCTATCCTGCCCTGTACTGTATGAATTAGATTACTGACTGCAGGCGGAGGACCTCCCTGTAATAACTCTATCCTGCCCTGTACTGTATAGATTAGATTAGTGACTGCAGGCGGAGGACCTCCCTCTAATATCTCTATCCTGCCCTGTCCTGTATAGATTAGATTAGATTACTGACTGCAGGCGGAGGACCTCCCTGTAATAACTCTATCCTGCCCTGTACTGTATAGATTAGATTACTGACTGCAGGCGGAGGACCTCCCTGTAATAACTCTATCCTGCCCTGTACTGTATAGATTAGATTACTGACTGCAGGCGGAGGACCTCCCTCTAATATCTCTATCCTGCCCTGTACTGTATAGATTAGATTACTGACTGCAGGCGGAGGACCTCCCTGTAATAACTCTATCCTGCCCTGTACTGTATAGATTAGATTACTGACTGTAGGCGGAGGACCTCTCTGTAATAACTCTATCCTGCCCTGTACTGTATAGATTAGATTACTGACTGCAGGCGGAGGACCTCCCTCTAATATCTCTATCCTGCCCTGTACTGTATAGATTAGATTACTGACTGCAGGTGGAGGACCTCCCTGTAATATCTCTATCCTGCTCTGTACTGTATAGATTAGATTACTGACTGCAGGCAGAGGACCTCCCTCGAATATCTCTATCCTGCCCTGTACTGTATAGATTAGATTACTGACTGCAAGCGGAGCACCTCCCTCTAATAACTCTATCCTGCCCTGCCCTGTACTGTACAGATTAGATTACTGACTGCAGGCGGAGGACCTCCCTCTAATATCTCTATCCTGCCCTGTACTGTATAGATTAGATTACTGACTGCAGGCGGAGGACCTCCCTCTAATATCTCTATCCTGCCCTGTACTGTATAGATTAGATTACTGACTGCAGGCGGAGGACCTCCCTCTAATATCTCTATCCTGCCCTGTACTGTATAGATTACATTACTGACTGCAGGCGGAGGACCTCCCTGTAATATCTCTATCCTGCCCTGTACTGTATAGATTAGATTAGTGACTGCAGGCGGAGGACCTCCCTCTAAAAATTCTATCCTGCCCTGTACTGTATAGATTAGATTACTGACTGCAGGTGGAGGACCTCCCTGTAATAACTCTATACTGCCCTGTACTGTATAGATTAGATTACTGACTGCAGGCGGAGGACCTCCCTGTAATATCTCTATCCTGCCCTGTACTGTATAGATTACATTACTGACTGCAGGCAGAGGACCTCCCTGTAATATCTCTATCCTGCCCTGTACTGTATAGATTAGATTAGTGACTGCAGGCGAAGAACCTCCCTCTAATATCTCTATCCTGCCCTGTACTGTATAGATTAGATTACTGATTGCAGGCGGAGGACCTCCCTCTAATATCTCTATCCTGCCCTGTACTGTATAGATTAGATTACTGACTGCAGGCGGAGGACCTCCCTGTAATAACTCTATCCTGCCCTGTACTGTATAGATTAGATTACTGACTGCAGGCGGAGGACCTCCCTCTAATATCTCTATCCTGCCCTGTACTGTATAGATTAGATTACTGACTGCAGACGGAGGACCTCCCTGTAATAACTCTATCCTGCGCTGTACTGTATAGATTAGATTACTGACTGCAGGCGGAGGACCTCCCTCTAATATCTCTATCCTGCCCTGTACTGTATAGATTAGATTACTGACTGCAGGCGGAGGACCTCCCTGTAATAACTCTATCCTACCCTGTACTGTATAGATTAGATTAGTGACTGCAGGCAGAGGACCTCCCTGTAATATCTCTATCCTGCCCTGTACTGTATAGATTAGATTACTGACTGCAGGCGGAGGACCTCCCTCTAATAACTCTATCCTGCCCTGTACTGTATAGATTAGATTACTGATTGCAGGCGGAGGACCTCCCTCTAATATCTCTATCCTGCCCTGTCCTGTATAGATTAGATTAGATTACTGACTGCAGGCGGAGGACCTCCCTGTAATAACTCTATCCTGCCCTGTACTGTATAGATTAGATTACTGACTGCAGGCGGAGGACCTCCCTGTAATAACTCTATCCTGCCCTGTACTGTATAGATTAGATTACTGACTGCAGGCGGAGGACCTCCCTCTAATAACTCTATCCTGCCCTGTACTGTATAGATTAGATTACTGACTGCAGGCGGAGGACCTCCCTGTAATAACTCTATCCTGCCCTGTACTGTATAGATTAGATTACTGACTGCAGGCGGAGGACCTCCCTCTAATATCTCTATCCTGCCCTGTACTGTATAGATTAGATTACTGACTGCAGGCGGAGGACCTCCCTGTAATAACTCTATCCTACCCTGTACTGTATAGATTAGATTAGTGACTGCAGGCAGAGGACCTCCCTGTAATATCTCTATCCTGCCCTGTACTGTATAGATTAGATTACTGACTGCAGGTGGAGGACCTCCCTGTAATATCTCTATCCTGCTCTGTACTGTATAGATTAGATTACTGACTGCAGGCGGAGGACCTCCCTCGAATATCTCTATCCTGCCCTGTACTGTATAGATTAGATTACTGACTGCAAGCGGAGCACCTCCCTCTAATAACTCTATCCTGCCCTGCCCTGTACTGTACAGATTAGATTACTGACTGCAGGCGGAGGACCTCCCTGTAATATCTCTATCCTGCCCTGTACTGTATAGATTAGATTACTGACTGCAGGCGGAGGACCTCCCTTTAATATCTCTATCCTGCCCTGTACTGTATAGATTAGATTACTGACTGCAGGCGGAGGACCTCCCTGTAATAACTCAATCCTACCCTGTACTGTATAGATTAGATTAGTGACTGCAGGCAGAGGACCTCCCTGTAATATCTCTATCCTGCCCTGTACTGTATAGATTAGATTACTGACTGCAGGCGGAGGACCTCCCTGTAATAACTCTATCCTGCCCTGTACTGTATAGATTAGATTACTGACTGCAGGTGGAGGACCTCCCTGTAATATCTCTATCCTGCCCTGTACTGTATAGATTAGATTACTGACTGCAGGCGGAGGACCTCCCTGTAATAACTCTATCCTGCCCTGTACTGTATAGATTAGATTACTGACTGCAGGCGGAGGACCTCCCTGTAATATCTCTATCCTGCCCTGTACTGTATAGCTTAGATTACTGACTGCAGGCGGAGGACCTTCATGTAATAACTCTATCCTGCCCTGTACTGTATAGATTAGATTAGGGATTGCAGGCAGAGGACCTCCCTGTAATATCTCTATCCTGCCCTGTACTGTATAGATTACATTACTGACTGCAGGCGGAGGACCCCCCTGTAATAACTCTATCCTGCCCTGTACTGTATAGATTAGATTACTGACTGCAGGCGGAGGACCTCCCTGTAATAACTCTATCCTGCCCTGTACTGTATAGATTAGATTACTGACTGCAGGTGGAGGACCTCCGTCTAATATCTCTATCCTGCCCTGTACTGTATAGATTAGATTAGTGACTGCAGGCGGAGGACCTCCCTCTAATACCTCTATCCTGCCCTGTACTGTATAGATTAGATTACTGACTGCAGGCGAAGGACCTCCCTGTAATAATTCTATCCTGCCCTGTACTGTATAGATTAGATTAGTGATTGCAGGCGGAGAACCTCCCTCTAATAACTCTATCCTGCCTTGTACTGTATAGATTAGATTACTGACTGCATGTGGAGGACCTCCCTGTAATAACTCTATCCTGCCCTGTACTGTATGAATTAGATTACTGACTGCAGGCGGAGGACCTCCCTGTAATAACTCTATCCTGCCCTGTACTGTATAGATTAGATTAGTGACTGCAGGCGGAGGACCTCCCTCTAATATCTCTATCCTGCCCTGTCCTGTATAGATTAGATTAGATTACTGACTGCAGGCGGAGGACCTCCCTGTAATAACTCTATCCTGCCCTGTACTGTATAGATTAGATTACTGACTGCAGGCGGAGGACCTCCCTGTAATAACTCTATCCTGCCCTGTACTGTATAGATTAGATTACTGACTGCAGGCGGAGGACCTCCCTCTAATATCTCTATCCTGCCCTGTACTGTATAGATTAGATTACTGACTGCAGGCGGAGGACCTCCCTGTAATAACTCTATCCTGCCCTGTACTGTATAGATTAGATTACTGACTGTAGGCGGAGGACCTCTCTGTAATAACTCTATCCTGCCCTGTACTGTATAGATTAGATTACTGACTGCAGGCGGAGGACCTCCCTCTAATATCTCTATCCTGCCCTGTACTGTATAGATTAGATTACTGACTGCAGGTGGAGGACCTCCCTGTAATATCTCTATCCTGCTCTGTACTGTATAGATTAGATTACTGACTGCAGGCAGAGGACCTCCCTCGAATATCTCTATCCTGCCCTGTACTGTATAGATTAGATTACTGACTGCAAGCGGAGCACCTCCCTCTAATAACTCTATCCTGCCCTGCCCTGTACTGTACAGATTAGATTACTGACTGCAGGCGGAGGACCTCCCTCTAATATCTCTATCCTGCCCTGTACTGTATAGATTAGATTACTGACTGCAGGCGGAGGACCTCCCTCTAATATCTCTATCCTGCCCTGTACTGTATAGATTAGATTACTGACTGCAGGCGGAGGACCTCCCTGTAATATCTCTATCCTGCCCTGTACTGTATAGATTAGATTAGTGACTGCAGGCGGAGGACCTCCCTCTAAAAATTCTATCCTGCCCTGTACTGTATAAATTAGATTACTGACTGCAAGCGGAGGACCTCCCTCTAATATCTCTATCCTGCCCTGCCATGTACTGTATAGATTAGATTACTGACTGCAGGCGGAGGACCTCCCTGTAATAACTATCCTGCCCTTTACTGTATAGATTAGATTAGTGACTGGAGGCGGAGGACCTCCCTGTAATAACTCTATCCTGCCCTGTACTGTATAGATTAGATTAGTGACTGCAGGCGGAGGACCTCCCTCTAATAATTCTATCCTGCCCTGTACTGTATAGATTGGATTACTGACTGCAGGCGGAGGACCTCCCTCTAATATCTCTATCCTGCCTTGTCCTGTATAGATTAGATTAGTGACTGCAGGCGGAGGACCTCCCTCTAATATCTCTATCCTGCCCTGTACTGTATAGATTAGATTAGTGACTGCAGGCGGAGGACCTCCCTGTAATATCTCTATCCTGCCCTGTACTGTATAGATTAGATTACTGACTGCAGGCGGATTTCCTCCCTCTAATAATTCTATACTGCCCTGTACTGTATAGATTAGATTACTGACTGCAGGCGGAGGACCTCCCTGTAATATCTCTATCCTGCCCTGTACTGTATAGATTAGATTAGTGACTGCAGGCGGAGGACCTCCCTCTAATAATTCTATCCTGCCCTGTACTGTTTAGATTAGATTACTGACTGCAGGTGGAGGACCTCCCTGTAATAACTCTATACTGCCCTGTACTGTATAGATTAGATTACTGACTGCAGGCGGAGGACCTCCCTGTAATATCTCTATCCTGCCCTGTACTGTATAGATTACATTACTGACTGCAGGCAGAGGACCTCCCTGTAATATCTCTATCCTGCCCTGTACTGTATAGATTAGATTAGTGACTGCAGGCGGAGAACCTCCCTCTAATATCTCTATGCTGCCCTGTACTGTATAGATTAGATTACTGATTGCAGGCGGAGGACCTCCCTCTAATATCTCTATCCTGCCCTGTCCTGTATAGATTAGATTAGATTACTGACTGCAGGCGGAGGACCTCCCTGTATTAACTCTATCCTGCCCTGTACTGTATAGATTAGATTACTGACTGCAGGCGGAGGACCTCCCTCTAATATCTCTATCCTGCCCTGTACTGTATAGATTAGATTACTGACTGCAGGCGGAGGACCTCCCTGTAATAACTCTATCCTACCCTGTACTGTATAGATTAGATTAGTGACTGCAGGCAGAAGACCTCCCTGTAATATCTCTATCCTGCCCTGTACTGTATAGATTAGATTACTGACTGCAGGTGGAGGACCTCCCTGTAATATCTCTATCCTGCTCTGTACTGTATAGATTAGATTACTGACTGCAGGCAGAGGACCTCCCTCGAATATCTCTATCCTGCCCTGTACTGTATAGATTAGATTACTGACTGCAGGCGGAGGACCTCCCTGTAATATCTCTATCCTGCCCTGTACTGTATAGATTAGATTACTGATTGCAAGCGGAGGACCTCCCTGTAATAACTCTATCCTGCCCTGTACTGTATAGATTAGATTACTGACTGCAGGCGGAGGACCTCCCTGTAATATCTCTATCCTGCCCTGTACTGTATAGCTTAGATTAGTGACTGCAGGCGGAGGACCTCTCTGTAATATCTCTATCCTGCCCTGTACTGTATAGATTAGATTACTGACTGCAGGCGGAGGACCTCCCTGTAATATCTCTATCCTGCCCTGTACTGTATAGCTTAGATTAGTGACTGCAGGCGGAGGGCCTCCCTGTAATAACTCTATCCTGCCCTGTACTGTATAGATTAGATTAGTGACTGCAGGCGGAGGAACTCCCTGTAATATCTCTATCCTGCCCTGTACTGTATAGATTAGATTAGTGACTGCAGGCGGAGGACCTCCCTCTAATAACTCTATCCTGCCCTGTACTGTATAGATTAGATTACTGACTGCAGGCGGAGGGCCTCCCTCTAATATCTCTATCCTGCCCTGTACTGTATAGATTAGATTAGTGACTGCAGGCGGAGGACCTCCCTGTAATATCTCTATCCTGCCCTGTACTGTATAGATTAGATTACTGATTGCAAGCGGAGGACCTCTCTGTAATATCTCTATCCTGCCCTGTACTGTATAGATTAGATTACTGACTGCAGGCGGAGGACCTCCCTGTAATATCTCTATCCTGCCCTGTACTGTATAGCTTAGATTAGTGACTGCAGGCGGAGGGCCTCCCTGTAATAACTCTATCCTGCCCTGTACTGTATAGATTAGATTAGTGACTGCAGGCGGAGGAACTCCCTGTAATATCTCTATCCTGCCCTGTACTGTATAGATTAGATTAGTGACTGCAGGCGGAGGACCTCCCTCTAATAACTCTATCCTGCCCTGTACTGTATAGATTAGATTACTGACTGCAGGCGGAGGGCCTCCCTCTAATATCTCTATCCTGCCCTGTACTGTATAGATTAGATTAGTGACTGCAGGCAGAGGATCTCCCTCTAATAACTCTATCCTGCCCTGTACTGTATAGATTAGATTAGTGACTGCAGGCGGAGGGCCTCCCTGTAATAACTCTATCCTGCCCTGTACTGTATAGATTAGATTAGTGACTGCAGGCGGAGGAACTCCCTGTAATATCTCTATCCTGCCCTGTACTGTATAGATTAGATTAGTGACTGCAGGCAGAGGACCTCCCTGTAATATCTCTATCCTGCCCTGTACTGTATAGATTAGATTACTGACTGCAGGCAGAGGACCTCCCTGTAATATCTCTATCCTGCCCTGTACTGTATAGATTAGATTAGTGACTGCAGGCGGAGGAACTCCCTGTAATATCTCTATCCTGCCCTGTACTGTATAGATTAGATTAATGACTGCAGGTGGAGGACCTCCCTGTAATATCTCTATCCTGCCCTGTACTGTATAGATTAGATTAATGACTGCAGGTGGAGGACCTCCCTGTAATATCTCTATCCTGCCCTGTACTGTATAGATTAGATTAGTGACTGCAGGCGGAGGACCTCCCTCTAATATCTCTATCCTGCCCTGTACTGTATAGATTAGATTACTGACTGCAGGCGGAGGACCTCCCTCTAATATCTCTATCCTGCCCTGTACTGTATAGATTAGATTAGTGACTGCAGGCGGAGGACCTCCCTCTAATATCTCTATCCTGCCCTGTACTGTATAGATTAGATTAGTGACTGCAGGCGGAGGACCTCCCTGTAATATCTCTATCCTGCCCTGTACTGTATAGATTAGATTAGTGACTGCAGGCGGAGGACCTCCCTGTAATATCTCTATCCTGCCCTGTACTGTATAGATTAGATTAGTGACTGCAGGCTGAGGACCTCCCTCTAATAACTCTATCCTGCCCTGTACTGTATAGATTAGATTAGTGACTGCAGGCGGAGGACCTCTCTCTAATAACTCTATCCTGCCCTGTACTGTATAGATTAGATTACTGACTGCAGGCGGAGGACCTCCCTCTAATATCTCTATCCTGCCTTGTACTGTATAGATTAGATTAATGACTGCAGGCGGAGGACCTCCCTGTAATATCTCTATCCTGCCCTGTACTGTATAGATTAGATTAGTGACTGCAGGCGGAGGACCTCCCTCTAATATCTCTATCCTGCCCTGTACTGTATAGATTAGATTACTGACTGCAGGCAGAGGACCTCCCTGTAATAACTCTATCCTGTCCTGTACTGTATAAATTAGATTACTGACTGCAAGCGGAGGACCTCCCTCTAATATCTCTATCCTGCCCTGCCATGTACTGTATAGATTAGATTACTGACTGCAGGCGGAGGACCTCCCTGTAATAACTATCCTGCCCTGTACTGTATAGATTAGATTAGTGACTGCAGGCGGAGGACCTCCCTGTAATAACTCTATCCTGCCCTGTACTGTATAGATTAGATTAGTGACTGCAGGCGGAGGACCTCCCTCTAATAATTCTATCCTGCCCTGTACTGTATAGATTGGATTACTGACTGCAGGCGGAGGACCTCCCTCTAATATCTCTATCCTGCCTTGTCCTGTATAGATTAGATTACTGACTGCAGGCGGAGGACCTCCCTCTAATATCTCTATCCTGCCCTGTACTGTATAGATTAGATTACTGACTGCAGGCGGAGGACCTCCCTATAATATCTCTATCCTGCCTTGTACTGTATAGATTAGATTACTGACTGCAGGCGGAGGACCTCCCTCTAATATCTCTATCCTGCCCTGTACTGTATAGATTAGATTAGTGACTGAAGGCGGAGGACCTCCCTGTAATATCTCTATCCTGCCCTGTACTGTATAGATTAGATTAGTGACTGCAGGCGGATTTCCTCCCTCTAATAATTCTATCCTGCCCTGTACTGTATAGATTAGATTACTGACTGCAGGCGGAGGACCTCCCTATAATATCTCTATCCTGCCTTGTACTGTATAGATTAGATTACTGACTGCAGGCGGAGGACCTCCCTCTAATATCTCTATCCTGCCCTGTACTGTATAGATTAGATTAGTGACTGAAGGCGGAGGACCTCCCTGTAATATCTCTACCCTGCCCTGTACTGTATAGATTAGATAAGTGACTGCAGGCGGAGGACCTCCCTCTAATAATTCTATCCTGCCCTGTACTGTTTAGATTAGATTACTGACTGCAGGTGGAGGACCTCCCTGTAATAACTCTATACTGCCCTGTACTGTATAGATTAGATTACTGACTGCAGGCGGAGGACCTCCCTGTAATATCTCTATCCTGCCCTGTACTGTATAGATTACATTACTGACTGCAGGCAGAGGACCTCTCTCTAATAACTCTATCCTGCCCTGTACTGTATAGATTAGATTAGTGACTGCAGGCGGAGAACCTCCCTCTAATATCTCTATCCTGCCCTGTACTGTATAGATTAGATTACTGATTGCAGGCGGAGGACCTCCCTCTAATATCTCTATCCTGCCCTGTCCTGTATAGATTAGATTAGATTACTGACTGCAGGCGGAGGACCTCCCTGTAATAACTCTATCCTGCCCTGTACTGTATAGATTAGATTACTGACTGCAGGCGGAGGACCTCCCTGTAATAACTCTATCCTGCCCTGTACTGTATAGATTAGATTACTGACTGCAGGCGGAGGACCTCCCTCTAATATCTCTATCCTGCCCTGTACTGTATAGATTAGATTACTGACTGCAGGCGGAGGACCTCCCTGTAATAACTCTATCCTACCCTGTACTGTATAGATTAGATTAGTGACTGCAGGCAGAAGACCTCCCTGTAATATCTCTATCCTGCCCTGTACTGTATAGATTAGATTACTGACTGCAGGTGGAGGACCTCCCTGTAATATCTCTATCCTGCTCTGTACTGTATAGATTAGATTACTGACTGCAGGCAGAGGACCTCCCTCGAATATCTCTATCCTGCCCTGTACTGTATAGATTAGATTACTGACTGCAAGCGGAGCACCTCCCTCTAATAACTCTATCCTGCCCTGTACTGTACAGATTAGATTACTGACTGCAGGCGGAGGACCTCCCTCTAATATCTCTATCCTGCCCTGTACTGTATAGATTAGATTACTGACTGCAGGCGGAGGACCTCCCTCTAATATCTCTATCCTGCCCTGTACTGTATAGATTACATTACTGACTGCAGGCGGAGGACCTCCCTGTAATATCTCTATCCTGCCCTGTACTGTATAGATTAGATTAGTGACTGCAGGCGGAGGACCTCCCTCTAAAAATTCTATCCTGCCCTGTACTGTATAGATTAGATTACTGACTGCAGGTGGAGGACCTCCCTGTAATAACTCTATACTGCCCTGTACTGTATAGATTAGATTACTGACTGCAGGCGGAGGACCTCCCTGTAATATCTCTATCCTGCCCTGTACTGTATAGATTACATTACTGACTGCAGGCAGAGGACCTCCCTGTAATATCTCTATCCTGCCCTGTACTGTATAGATTAGATTAGTGACTGCAGGCGAAGAACCTCCCTCTAATATCTCTATCCTGCCCTGTACTGTATAGATTAGATTACTGATTGCAGGCGGAGGACCTCCCTCTAATATCTCTATCCTGCCCTGTACTGTATAGATTAGATTACTGACTGCAGGCGGAGGACCTCCCTGTAATCACTCTATCCTGCCCTGTACTGTATAGATTAGATTACTGACTGCAGGCGGAGGACCTCCCTCTAATATCTCTATCCTGCCCTGTACTGTATAGATTAGATTACTGACTGCAGGCGGAGGACCTCCCTGTAATAACTCTATCCTGCGCTGTACTGTATAGATTAGATTACTGACTGCAGGCGGAGGACCTCCCTCTAATATCTCTATCCTGCCCTGTACTGTATAGATTAGATTACTGACTGCAGGCGGAGGACCTCCCTGTAATAACTCTATCCTACCCTGTACTGTATAGATTAGATTAGTGACTGCAGGCAGAGGACCTCCCTGTAATATCTCTATCCTGCCCTGTACTGTATAGATTAGATTACTGACTGCAGGCGGAGGACCTCCCTCTAATAACTCTATCCTGCCCTGTACTGTATAGATTAGATTACTGATTGCAGGCGGAGGACCTCCCTCTAATATCTCTATCCTGCCCTGTCCTGTATAGATTAGATTAGATTACTGACTGCAGGCGGAGGACCTCCCTGTAATAACTCTATCCTGCCCTGTACTGTATAGATTAGATTACTGACTGCAGGCGGAGGACCTCCCTGTAATAACTCTATCCTGCCCTGTACTGTATAGATTAGATTACTGACTGCAGGCGGAGGACCTCCCTCTAATAACTCTATCCTGCCCTGTACTGTATAGATTAGATTACTGACTGCAGGCGGAGGACCTCCCTGTAATAACTCTATCCTGCCCTGTACTGTATAGATTAGATTACTGACTGCAGGCGGAGGACCTCCCTGTAATAACTCTATCCTACCCTGTACTGTATAGATTAGATTAGTGACTGCAGGCAGAGGACCTCCCTGTAATATCTCTATCCTGCCCTGTACTGTATAGATTAGATTACTGACTGCAGGCGGAGGACCTCCCTCTAATAACTCTATCCTGCCCTGTACTGTATAGATTAGATTACTGATTGCAGGCGGAGGACCTCCCTCTAATATCTCTATCCTGCCCTGTCCTGTATAGATTAGATTAGATTACTGACTGCAGGCGGAGGACCTCCCTGTAATAACTCTATCCTGCCCTGTACTGTATAGATTAGATTACTGACTGCAGGCGGAGGACCTCCCTGTAATAACTCTATCCTGCCCTGTACTGTATAGATTAGATTACTGACTGCAGGCGGAGGACCTCCCTCTAATAACTCTATCCTGCCCTGTACTGTATAGATTAGATTACTGACTGCAGGCGGAGGACCTCCCTGTAATAACTCTATCCTGCCCTGTACTGTATAGATTAGATTACTGACTGCAGGCGGAGGACCTCCCTCTAATATCTCTATCCTGCCCTGTACTGTATAGATTAGATTACTGACTGCAGGCGGAGGACCTCCCTGTAATAACTCTATCCTACCCTGTACTGTATAGATTAGATTAGTGACTGCAGGCAGAGGACCTCCCTGTAATATCTCTATCCTGCCCTGTACTGTATAGATTAGATTACTGACTGCAGGTGGAGGACCTCCCTGTAATATCTCTATCCTGCTCTGTACTGTATAGATTAGATTACTGACTGCAGGCGGAGGACCTCCCTCGAATATCTCTATCCTGCCCTGTACTGTATAGATTAGATTACTGACTGCAAGCGGAGCACCTCCCTCTAATAACTCTATCCTGCCCTGCCCTGTACTGTACAGATTAGATTACTGACTGCAGGCGGAGGACCTCCCTGTAATATCTCTATCCTGCCCTGTACTGTATAGATTAGA
This sequence comes from Anomaloglossus baeobatrachus, assembly GCF_048569485.1. Taxonomy (NCBI): domain Eukaryota; kingdom Metazoa; phylum Chordata; class Amphibia; order Anura; family Aromobatidae; genus Anomaloglossus; species Anomaloglossus baeobatrachus. Next base: position 280,499,875 of record NC_134354.1, on the reverse strand, counting down.
TTACTGACTGCAGGCGGAGGACCTCCCTTTAATATCTCTATCCTGCCCTGTACTGTATAGATTAGATTACTGACTGCAGGCGGAGGACCTCCCTGTAATAACTCAATCCTACCCTGTACTGTATAGATTAGATTAGTGACTGCAGGCAGAGGACCTCCCTGTAATATCTCTATCCTGCCCTGTACTGTATAGATTAGATTACTGACTGCAGGCGGAGGACCTCCCTGTAATAACTCTATCCTGCCCTGTACTGTATAGATTAGATTACTGACTGCAGGTGGAGGACCTCCCTGTAATATCTCTATCCTGCCCTGTACTGTATAGATTAGATTACTGACTGCAGGCGGAGGACCTCCCTGTAATAACTCTATCCTGCCCTGTACTGTATAGATTAGATTACTGACTGCAGGCGGAGGACCTCCCTGTAATATCTCTATCCTGCCCTGTACTGTATAGCTTAGATTACTGACTGCAGGCGGAGGACCTTCATGTAATAACTCTATCCTGCCCTGTACTGTATAGATTAGATTAGGGATTGCAGGCAGAGGACCTCCCTGTAATATCTCTATCCTGCCCTGTACTGTATAGATTACATTACTGACTGCAGGCGGAGGACCCCCCTGTAATAACTCTATCCTGCCCTGTACTGTATAGATTAGATTACTGACTGCAGGCGGAGGACCTCCCTGTAATAACTCTATCCTGCCCTGTACTGTATAGATTAGATTACTGACTGCAGGTGGAGGACCTCCGTCTAATATCTCTATCCTGCCCTGTACTGTATAGATTAGATTAGTGACTGCAGGCGGAGGACCTCCCTCTAATACCTCTATCCTGCCCTGTACTGTATAGATTAGATTACTGACTGCAGGCGGAGGACCTCCCTGTAATAATTCTATCCTGCCCTGTACTGTATAGATTAGATTAGTGATTGCAGGCGGAGAACCTCCCTCTAATAACTCTATCCTGCCTTGTACTGTATAGATTAGATTACTGACTGCATGTGGAGGACCTCCCTGTAATAACTCTATCCTGCCCTGTACTGTATGAATTAGATTACTGACTGCAGGCGGAGGACCTCCCTGTAATAACTCTATCCTGCCCTGTACTGTATAGATTAGATTAGTGACTGCAGGCGGAGGACCTCCCTCTAATATCTCTATCCTGCCCTGTCCTGTATAGATTAGATTAGATTACTGACTGCAGGCGGAGGACCTCCCTGTAATAACTCTATCCTGCCCTGTACTGTATAGATTAGATTACTGACTGCAGGCGGAGGACCTCCCTGTAATAACTCTATCCTGCCCTGTACTGTATAGATTAGATTACTGACTGCAGGCGGAGGACCTCCCTCTAATATCTCTATCCTGCCCTGTACTGTATAGATTAGATTACTGACTGCAGGCGGAGGACCTCCCTGTAATAACTCTATCCTGCCCTGTACTGTATAGATTAGATTACTGACTGTAGGCGGAGGACCTCTCTGTAATAACTCTATCCTGCCCTGTACTGTATAGATTAGATTACTGACTGCAGGCGGAGGACCTCCCTCTAATATCTCTATCCTGCCCTGTACTGTATAGATTAGATTACTGACTGCAGGTGGAGGACCTCCCTGTAATATCTCTATCCTGCTCTGTACTGTATAGATTAGATTACTGACTGCAGGCAGAGGACCTCCCTCGAATATCTCTATCCTGCCCTGTACTGTATAGATTAGATTACTGACTGCAAGCGGAGCACCTCCCTCTAATAACTCTATCCTGCCCTGCCTTGTACTGTATAGATTAGATTAATGACTGCAGGCGGAGGACCTCCCTGTAATATCTCTATCCTGCCCTGTACTGTATAGATTAGATTAGTGACTGCAGGCGGAGGACCTCCCTCTAATATCTCTATCCTGCCCTGTACTGTATAGATTAGATTACTGACTGCAGGCAGAGGACCTCCCTGTAATAACTCTATCCTGTCCTGTACTGTATAAATTAGATTACTGACTGCAAGCGGAGGACCTCCCTCTAATATCTCTATCCTGCCCTGCCATGTACTGTATAGATTAGATTACTGACTGCAGGCGGAGGACCTCCCTGTAATAACTATCCTGCCCTGTACTGTATAGATTAGATTAGTGACTGCAGGCGGAGGACCTCCCTGTAATAACTCTATCCTGCCCTGTACTGTATAGATTAGATTAGTGACTGCAGGCGGAGGACCTCCCTCTAATAATTCTATCCTGCCCTGTACTGTATAGATTGGATTACTGACTGCAGGCGGAGGACCTCCCTCTAATATCTCTATCCTGCCTTGTCCTGTATAGATTAGATTACTGACTGCAGGCGGAGGACCTCCCTCTAATATCTCTATCCTGCCCTGTACTGTATAGATTAGATTACTGACTGCAGGCGGAGGACCTCCCTATAATATCTCTATCCTGCCTTGTACTGTATAGATTAGATTACTGACTGCAGGCGGAGGACCTCCCTCTAATATCTCTATCCTGCCCTGTACTGTATAGATTAGATTAGTGACTGAAGGCGGAGGACCTCCCTGTAATATCTCTATCCTGCCCTGTACTGTATAGATTAGATTAGTGACTGCAGGCGGATTTCCTCCCTCTAATAATTCTATCCTGCCCTGTACTGTATAGATTAGATTACTGACTGCAGGCGGAGGACCTCCCTATAATATCTCTATACTGCCTTGTACTGTATAGATTAGATTACTGACTGCAGGCGGAGGACCTCCCTCTAATATCTCTATCCTGCCCTGTACTGTATAGATTAGATTAGTGACTGAAGGCGGAGGACCTCCCTGTAATATCTCTACCCTGCCCTGTACTGTATAGATTAGATAAGTGACTGCAGGCGGAGGACCTCCCTCTAATAATTCTATCCTGCCCTGTACTGTTTAGATTAGATTACTGACTGCAGGTGGAGGACCTCCCTGTAATAACTCTATACTGCCCTGTACTGTATAGATTAGATTACTGACTGCAGGCGGAGGACCTCCCTGTAATATCTCTATCCTGCCCTGTACTGTATAGATTACATTACTGACTGCAGGCAGAGGACCTCCCTGTAATATCTCTATCCTGCCCTGTACTGTATAGATTAGATTAGTGACTGCAGGCGGAGAACCTCCCTCTAATATCTCTATCCTGCCCTGTACTGTATAGATTAGATTACTGATTGCAGGCGGAGGACCTCCCTCTAATATCTCTATCCTGCCCTGTCCTGTATAGATTAGATTAGATTACTGACTGCAGGCGGAGGACCTCCCTGTAATAACTCTATCCTGCCCTGTACTGTATAGATTAGATTACTGACTGCAGGCGGAGGACCTCCCTGTAATAACTCTATCCTGCCCTGTACTGTATAGATTAGATTACTGACTGCAGGCGGAGGACCTCCCTCTAATATCTCTATCCTGCCCTGTACTGTATAGATTAGATTACTGACTGCAGGCGGAGGACCTCCCTGTAATAACTCTATCCTACCCTGTACTGTATAGATTAGATTAGTGACTGCAGGCAGAAGACCTCCCTGTAATATCTCTATCCTGCCCTGTACTGTATAGATTAGATTACTGACTGCAGGTGGAGGACCTCCCTGTAATATCTCTATCCTGCTCTGTACTGTATAGATTAGATTACTGACTGCAGGCAGAGGACCTCCCTCGAATATCTCTATCCTGCCCTGTACTGTATAGATTAGATTACTGACTGCAAGCGGAGCACCTCCCTCTAATAACTCTATCCTGCCCTGCCCTGTACTGTACAGATTAGATTACTGACTGCAGGCGGAGGACCTCCCTCTAATATCTCTATCCTGCCCTGTACTGTATAGATTAGATTACTGACTGCAGGCGGAGGACCTCCCTCTAATATCTCTATCCTGCCCTGTACTGTATAGATTACATTACTGACTGCAGGCGGAGGACCTCCCTGTAATATCTCTATCCTGCCCTGTACTGTATAGATTAGATTAGTGACTGCAGGCGGAGGACCTCCCTCTAAAAATTCTATCCTGCCCTGTACTGTATAGATTAGATTACTGACTGCAGGTGGAGGACCTCCCTGTAATAACTCTATACTGCCCTGTACTGTATAGATTAGATTACTGACTGCAGGCGGAGGACCTCCCTGTAATATCTCTATCCTGCCCTGTACTGTATAGATTACATTACTGACTGCAGGCAGAGGACCTCCCTGTAATATCTCTATCCTGCCCTGTACTGTATAGATTAGATTAGTGACTGCAGGCGAAGAACCTCCCTCTAATATCTCTATCCTGCCCTGTACTGTATAGATTAGATTACTGATTGCAGGCGGAGGACCTCCCTCTAATATCTCTATCCTGCCCTGTACTGTATAGATTAGATTACTGACTGCAGGCGGAGGACCTCCCTGTAATAACTCTATCCTGCCCTGTACTGTATAGATTAGATTACTGACTGCAGGCGGAGGACCTCCCTCTAATATCTCTATCCTGCCCTGTACTGTATAGATTAGATTACTGACTGCAGGCGGAGGACCTCCCTGTAATAACTCTATCCTGCGCTGTACTGTATAGATTAGATTACTGACTGCAGGCGGAGGACCTCCCTCTAATATCTCTATCCTGCCCTGTACTGTATAGATTAGATTACTGACTGCAGGCGGAGGACCTCCCTGTAATAACTCTATCCTACCCTGTACTGTATAGATTAGATTAGTGACTGCAGGCAGAGGACCTCCCTGTAATATCTCTATCCTGCCCTGTACTGTATAGATTAGATTACTGACTGCAGGCGGAGGACCTCCCTCTAATAACTCTATCCTGCCCTGTACTGTATAGATTAGATTACTGATTGCAGGCGGAGGACCTCCCTCTAATATCTCTATCCTGCCCTGTCCTGTATAGATTAGATTAGATTACTGACTGCAGGCGGAGGACCTCCCTGTAATAACTCTATCCTGCCCTGTACTGTATAGATTAGATTACTGACTGCAGGCGGAGGACCTCCCTGTAATAACTCTATCCTGCCCTGTACTGTATAGATTAGATTACTGACTGCAGGCGGAGGACCTCCCTCTAATAACTCTATCCTGCCCTGTACTGTATAGATTAGATTACTGACTGCAGGCGGAGGACCTCCCTGTAATAACTCTATCCTGCCCTGTACTGTATAGATTAGATTACTGACTGCAGGCGGAGGATCTCCCTCTAATATCTCTATCCTGCCCTGTACTGTATAGATTAGATTACTGACTGCAGGCGGAGGACCTCCCTGTAATAACTCTATCCTACCCTGTACTGTATAGATTAGATTAGTGACTGCAGGCAGAGGACCTCCCTGTAATATCTCTATCCTGCCCTGTACTGTATAGATTAGATTACTGACTGCAGGTGGAGGACCTCCCTGTAATATCTCTATCCTGCTCTGTACTGTATAGATTAGATTACTGACTGCAGGCGGAGGACCTCCCTCGAATATCTCTATCCTGCCCTGTACTGTATAGATTAGATTACTGACTGCAAGCGGAGCACCTCCCTCTAATAACTCTATCCTGCCCTGCCCTGTACTGTACAGATTAGATTACTGACTGCAGGCGGAGGACCTCCCTGTAATATCTCTATCCTGCCCTGTACTGTATAGATTAGATTACTGACTGCAGGCGGAGGACCTCCCTTTAATATCTCTATCCTGCCCTGTACTGTATAGATTAGATTACTGACTGCAGGCGGAGGACCTCCCTGTAATAACTCAATCCTACCCTGTACTGTATAGATTAGATTAGTGACTGCAGGCAGAGGACCTCCCTGTAATATCTCTATCCTGCCCTGTACTGTATAGATTAGATTACTGACTGCAGGCGGAGGACCTCCCTGTAATAACTCTATCCTGCCCTGTACTGTATAGATTAGATTACTGACTGCAGGTGGAGGACCTCCCTGTAATATCTCTATCCTGCCCTGTACTGTATAGATTAGATTACTGACTGCAGGCGGAGGACCTCCCTGTAATAACTCTATCCTGCCCTGTACTGTATAGATTAGATTACTGACTGCAGGCGGAGGACCTCCCTGTAATATCTCTATCCTGCCCTGTACTGTATAGCTTAGATTACTGACTGCAGGCGGAGGACCTTCATGTAATAACTCTATCCTGCCCTGTACTGTATAGATTAGATTAGGGATTGCAGGCAGAGGACCTCCCTGTAATATCTCTATCCTGCCCTGTACTGTATAGATTACATTACTGACTGCAGGCGGAGGACCCCCCTGTAATAACTCTATCCTGCCCTGTACTGTATAGATTAGATTACTGACTGCAGGCGGAGGACCTCCCTGTAATAACTCTATCCTGCCCTGTACTGTATAGATTAGATTACTGACTGCAGGTGGAGGACCTCCGTCTAATATCTCTATCCTGCCCTGTACTGTATAGATTAGATTAGTGACTGCAGGCGGAGGACCTCCCTCTAATACCTCTATCCTGCCCTGTACTGTATAGATTAGATTACTGACTGCAGGCGGAGGACCTCCCTGTAATAATTCTATCCTGCCCTGTACTGTATAGATTAGATTAGTGATTGCAGGCGGAGAACCTCCCTCTAATAACTCTATCCTGCCTTGTACTGTATAGATTAGATTACTGACTGCATGTGGAGGACCTCCCTGTAATAACTCTATCCTGCCCTGTACTGTATGAATTAGATTACTGACTGCAGGCGGAGGACCTCCCTGTAATAACTCTATCCTGCCCTGTACTGTATAGATTAGATTAGTGACTGCAGGCGGAGGACCTCCCTCTAATATCTCTATCCTGCCCTGTCCTGTATAGATTAGATTAGATTACTGACTGCAGGCGGAGGACCTCCCTGTAATAACTCTATCCTGCCCTGTACTGTATAGATTAGATTACTGACTGCAGGCGGAGGACCTCCCTGTAATAACTCTATCCTGCCCTGTACTGTATAGATTAGATTACTGACTGCAGGCGGAGGACCTCCCTCTAATATCTCTATCCTGCCCTGTACTGTATAGATTAGATTACTGACTGCAGGCGGAGGACCTCCCTGTAATAACTCTATCCTGCCCTGTACTGTATAGATTAGATTACTGACTGTAGGCGGAGGACCTCTCTGTAATAACTCTATCCTGCCCTGTACTGTATAGATTAGATTACTGACTGCAGGCGGAGGACCTCCCTCTAATATCTCTATCCTGCCCTGTACTGTATAGATTAGATTACTGACTGCAGGTGGAGGACCTCCCTGTAATATCTCTATCCTGCTCTGTACTGTATAGATTAGATTACTGACTGCAGGCAGAGGACCTCCCTCGAATATCTCTATCCTGCCCTGTACTGTATAGATTAGATTACTGACTGCAAGCGGAGCACCTCCCTCTAATAACTCTATCCTGCCCTGCCCTGTACTGTACAGATTAGATTACTGACTGCAGGCGGAGGACCTCCCTCTAATATCTCTATCCTGCCCTGTACTGTATAGATTAGATTACTGACTGCAGGCGGAGGACCTCCCTCTAATATCTCTATCCTGCCCTGTACTGTATAGATTAGATTACTGACTGCAGGCGGAGGACCTCCCTGTAATATCTCTATCCTGCCCTGTACTGTATAGATTAGATTAGTGACTGCAGGCGGAGGACCTCCCTCTAAAAATTCTATCCTGCCCTGTACTGTATAAATTAGATTACTGACTGCAAGCGGAGGACCTCCCTCTAATATCTCTATCCTGCCCTGCCATGTACTGTATAGATTAGATTACTGACTGCAGGCGGAGGACCTCCCTGTAATAACTATCCTGCCCTTTACTGTATAGATTAGATTAGTGACTGGAGGCGGAGGACCTCCCTGTAATAACTCTATCCTGCCCTGTACTGTATAGATTAGATTAGTGACTGCAGGCGGAGGACCTCCCTCTAATAATTCTATCCTGCCCTGTACTGTATAGATTGGATTACTGACTGCAGGCGGAGGACCTCCCTCTAATATCTCTATCCTGCCTTGTCCTGTATAGATTAGATTAGTGACTGCAGGCGGAGGACCTCCCTCTAATATCTCTATCCTGCCCTGTACTGTATAGATTAGATTAGTGACTGCAGGCGGAGGACCTCCCTGTAATATCTCTATCCTGCCCTGTACTGTATAGATTAGATTAGTGACTGCAGGCGGATTTCCTCCCTCTAATAATTCTATCCTGCCCTGTACTGTATAGATTAGATTACTGACTGCAGGCGGAGGACCTCCCTGTAATATCTCTATCCTGCCCTGTACTGTATAGATTAGATTAGTGACTGCAGGCGGAGGACCTCCCTCTAATAATTCTATCCTGCCCTGTACTGTTTAGATTAGATTACTGACTGCAGGTGGAGGACCTCCCTGTAATAACTCTATACTGCCCTGTACTGTATAGATTAGATTACTGACTGCAGGCGGAGGACCTCCCTGTAATATCTCTATCCTGCCCTGTACTGTATAGATTACATTACTGACTGCAGGCAGAGGACCTCCCTGTAATATCTCTATCCTGCCCTGTACTGTATAGATTAGATTAGTGACTGCAGGCGGAGAACCTCCCTCTAATATCTCTATCCTGCCCTGTACTGTATAGATTAGATTACTGATTGCAGGCGGAGGACCTCCCTCTAATATCTCTATCCTGCCCTGTCCTGTATAGATTAGATTAGATTACTGACTGCAGGCGGAGGACCTCCCTGTAATAACTCTATCCTGCCCTGTACTGTATAGATTAGATTACTGACTGCAGGCGGAGGACCTCCCTGTAATAACTCTATCCTGCCCTGTACTGTATAGATTAGATTACTGACTGCAGGCGGAGGACCTCCCTCTAATATCTCTATCCTGCCCTGTACTGTATAGATTAGATTACTGACTGCAGGCGGAGGACCTCCCTGTAATAACTCTATCCTACCCTGTACTGTATAGATTAGATTAGTGACTGCAGGCAGAAGACCTCCCTGTAATATCTCTATCCTGCCCTGTACTGTATAGATTAGATTACTGACTGCAGGTGGAGGACCTCCCTGTAATATCTCTATCCTGCTCTGTACTGTATAGATTAGATTACTGACTGCAGGCAGAGGACCTCCCTCGAATATCTCTATCCTGCCCTGTACTGTATAGATTAGATTACTGACTGCAGGCGGAGGACCTCCCTGTAATATCTCTATCCTGCCCTGTACTGTATAGATTAGATTACTGATTGCAAGCGGAGGACCTCCCTGTAATAACTCTATCCTGCCCTGTACTGTATAGATTAGATTACTGACTGCAGGCGGAGGACCTCCCTGTAATATCTCTATCCTGCCCTGTACTGTATAGCTTAGATTAGTGACTGCAGGCGGAGGACCTCTCTGTAATATCTCTATCCTGCCCTGTACTGTATAGATTAGATTACTGACTGCAGGCGGAGGACCTCCCTGTAATATCTCTATCCTGCCCTGTACTGTATAGCTTAGATTAGTGACTGCAGGCGGAGGGCCTCCCTGTAATAACTCTATCCTGCCCTGTACTGTATAGATTAGATTAGTGACTGCAGGCGGAGGAACTCCCTGTAATATCTCTATCCTGCCCTGTACTGTATAGATTAGATTAGTGACTGCAGGCGGAGGACCTCCCTCTAATAACTCTATCCTGCCCTGTACTGTATAGATTAGATTACTGACTGCAGGCGGAGGGCCTCCCTCTACTATCTCTATCCTGCCCTGTACTGTATAGATTAGATTAGTGACTGCAGGCGGAGGACTTCCCTGTAATATCTCTATCCTGCCCTGTACTGTATAGATTAGATTACTGATTGCAAGCGGAGGACCTCTCTGTAATATCTCTATCCTGCCCTGTACTGTATAGATTAGATTACTGACTGCAGGCGGAGGACCTCCCTGTAATATCTCTATCCTGCCCTGTACTGTATAGCTTAGATTAGTGACTGCAGGCGGAGGGCCTCCCTGTAATAACTCTATCCTGCCCTGTACTGTATAGATTAGATTAGTGACTGCAGGCGGAGGAACTCCCTGTAATATCTCTATCCTGCCCTGTACTGTATAGATTAGATTAGTGACTGCAGGCGGAGGACCTCCCTCTAATAACTCTATCCTGCCCTGTACTGTATAGATTAGATTACTGACTGCAGGCGGAGGGCCTCCCTCTAATATCTCTATCCTGCCCTGTACTGTATAGATTAGATTAGTGACTGCAGGCAGAGGATCTCCCTCTAATAACTCTATCCTGCCCTGTACTGTATAGATTAGATTAGTGACTGCAGGCGGAGGGCCTCCCTGTAATAACTCTATCCTGCCCTGTACTGTATAGATTAGATTAGTGACTGCAGGCGGAGGAACTCCCTGTAATATCTCTATCCTGCCCTGTACTGTATAGATTAGATTAGTGACTGCAGGCAGAGGACCTCCCTGTAATATCTCTATCCTGCCCTGTACTGTATAGATTAGATTACTGACTGCAGGCAGAGGACCTCCCTGTAATATCTCTATCCTGCCCTGTACTGTATAGATTAGATTAGTGACTGCAGGCGGAGGAACTCCCTGTAATATCTCTATCCTGCCCTGTACTGTATAGATTAGATTAATGACTACAGGTGGAGGACCTCCCTGTAATAACTCTATCCTGCCCTGTACTGTATAGATTAGATTACTGACTGCAGGTGGAGGACCTCCCTGTAATATCTCTATCCTGCCCTGTACTGTATAGATTAGATTAATGACTGCAGGTGGAGGACCTCCCTGTAATATCTCTATCCTGCCCTGTACTGTATAGATTAGATTAGTGACTGCAGGCGGAGGACCTCCCTCGAATATCTCTATCCTGCCCTGTACTGTATAGATTAGATTACTGACTGCAGGCGGAGGACCTCCCTGTAATATCTCTATCCTGCCCTGTACTGTATAGATTAGATTACTGATTGCAAGCGGAGGACCTCCCTGTAATAACTCTATCCTGCCCTGTACTGTATAGATTAGATTACTGACTGCAGGCGGAGGACCTCCCTGTAATATCTCTATCCTGCCCTGTACTGTATAGCTTAGATTAGTGACTGCAGGCGGAGGACCTCTCTGTAATATCTCTATCCTGCCCTGTACTGTATAGATTAGATTACTGACTGCAGGCGGAGGACCTCCCTGTAATATCTCTATCCTGCCCTGTACTGTATAGCTTAGATTAGTGACTGCAGGCGGAGGGCCTCCCTGTAATAACTCTATCCTGCCCTGTACTGTATAGATTAGATTAGTGACTGCAGGCGGAGGAACTCCCTGTAATATCTCTATCCTGCCCTGTACTGTATAGATTAGATTAGTGACTGCAGGCGGAGGACCTCCCTCTAATAACTCTATCCTGCCCTGTACTGTATAGATTAGATTACTGACTGCAGGCGGAGGGCCTCCCTCTAATATCTCTATCCTGCCCTGTACTGTATAGATTAGATTAGTGACTGCAGGCGGAGGACCTCCCTGTAATATCTCTATCCTGCCCTGTACTGTATAGATTAGATTACTGATTGCAAGCGGAGGACCTCTCTGTAATATCTCTATCCTGCCCTGTACTGTATAGATTAGATTACTGACTGCAGGCGGAGGACCTCCCTGTAATATCTCTATCCTGCCCTGTACTGTATAGCTTAGATTAGTGACTGCAGGCGGAGGGCCTCCCTGTAATAACTCTATCCTGCCCTGTACTGTATAGATTAGATTAGTGACTGCAGGCGGAGGAACTCCCTGTAATATCTCTATCCTGCCCTGTACTGTATAGATTAGATTAGTGACTGCAGGCGGAGGACCTCCCTCTAATAACTCTATCCTGCCCTGTACTGTATAGATTACATTACTGACTGCAGGCGGAGGGCCTCCCTCTAATATCTCTATCCTGCCCTGTACTGTATAGATTAGATTAGTGACTGCAGGCAGAGGATCTCCCTCTAATAACTCTATCCTGCCCTGTACTGTATAGATTAGATTAGTGACTGCAGGCGGAGGGCCTCCCTGTAATAACTCTATCCTGCCCTGTACTGTATAGATTAGATTAGTGACTGCAGGCGGAGGAACTCCCTGTAATATCTCTATCCTGCCCTGTACTGTATAGATTAGATTAGTGACTGCAGGCAGAGGACCTCCCTGTAATATCTCTATCCTGCCCTGTACTGTATAGATTAGATTAGTGACTGCAGGCGGAGGACCTCCCTCTAATAACTCTATCCTGCCCTGTACTGTATAGATTAGATTACTGACTGCAGGCGGAGGGCCTCCCTCTAATATCTCTATCCTGCCCTGTACTGTATAGATTAGATTAGTGACTGCAGGCAGAGGATCTCCCTCTAATAACTCTATCCTGCCCTGTACTGTATAGATTAGATTAGTGACTGCAGGCGGAGGGCCTCCCTGTAATAACTCTATCCTGCCCTGTACTGTATAGATTAGATTAGTGACTGCAGGCGGAGGAACTCCCTGTAATATCTCTATCCTGCCCTGTACTGTATAGATTAGATTAGTGACTGCAGGCAGAGGACCTCCCTGTAATATCTCTATCCTGCCCTGTACTGTATAGATTAGATTACTGACTGCAGGCAGAGGACCTCCCTGTAATATCTCTATCCTGCCCTGTACTGTATAGATTAGATTAGTGACTGCAGGCGGAGGAACTCCCTGTAATATCTCTATCCTGCCCTGTACTGTATAGATTAGATTAATGACTGCAGGTGGAGGACCTCCCTGTAATATCTCTATCCTGCCCTGTACTGTATAGATTAGATTAGTGACTGCAGGCGGAGGACCTCCCTCTAATATCTCTATCCTGCCCTGTACTGTATAGATTAGATTACTGACTGCAGGCGGAGGACCTCCCTCTAATATCTCTATCCTGCCCTGTACTGTATAGATTAGATTAGTGACTGCAGGCGGAGGACCTCCCTGTAATATCTCTATCCTGCCCTGTACTGTATAGATTAGATTACTGACTGCAGGCGGAGGACCTCCCTCTAATATCTCTATCCTACCCTGTACTGTATAGATTAGATTACTGACTGCAGGCGGAGGACCTCCCTGTAATAACTCTATCCTGCCCTGTACTGTTTAGATTAGATTAGTGACTGCAGGCGGAGGACCTCCCTCTAATAACTCTATCCTGCCCTGTACTGTATAGATTAGATTAGTGACTGCAGGCGGAGGACCTCCCTCTAATATCTCTATCCTGCCCTGTACTGTATAGATTAGATTACTGACTGCAGGTGGAGGACCTCCCTCTAATATCTCTATCCTGCCCTGTACTGTATAGATTAGATTAGTGACTGCAGGCGGAGGACCTCCCTCTAATATCTCTATCCTGCCCTGTACTGTATAGATTAGATTACTGACTGCAGGCGGAGGACCTCCCTCTAATAACTCTATCCTGCCCTGTACTGTTTAGATTAGATTAGTGACTGCAGGTGGAGGACCTCCCTGTAATAACTCTATCCTGCCCTGTACTGTATAGATTAGATTAGTGACTGCAGGCAGAGGACCTCCCTGTAATAACTCTATCCTGCCCTGTACTGTATAGATTAGATTAGTGACTGCAGGCGGAGGACCTCCCTCTAATATCTCTATCCTGTCCTGTACTGTATAGATTAGATTAGTGACTGCAGGCGGAGGACCTCCCTGTAATAACTCTATCCTGCCCTGTACTGTATAGATTAGATTACTGACTGCAGGCGGAGGACCTCCCTCTAATATCTCTATCCTGCCCTGTACTGTATAGATTAGATTAGTGACTGCAGGCGGAGGACCTCCCTGTAATAACTCTATCCTGTCCTGTACTGTATAGATTAGATTACTGACTGCAGGCGGAGGACCTCCCTGTAATAACTCTATCCTGCCCTGTACTGTATAGATTAGATTACTGACTGCAGGCGGAGGACCTCCCTCTAATAACTCTATCCTGCCCTGTACTGTATAGATTAGATTACTGACTGCAGGCGGAGGACCTCCCTGTAATATCTCTATCCTGCCCTGTACTGTATAGATTAGATTAGTGACTGCAGGCGGAGGACCTCCCTGTAATATCTCTATCCTGCCCTGTACTGTATAGATTAGATTAGTGACTGCAGGTGGAGGACCTCCGTCTAATATCTCTATCCTGCCCTGTACTGTATAGATTAGATTAGTGACTGCAGGCGGAGGACCTCCCTCTAATACCTCTATCCTGCCCTGTACTGTATAGATTAGATTACTGACTGCAGGCGGAGGACCTCCCTGTAATAACTCTATCCTGCCCTGTACTGTATAGATTAGATTACTGACTGCAGGTGGAGGACCTCCGTCTAATATCTCTATCCTGCCCTGTACTGTATAGATTAGATTAGTGACTGCAGGCGGAGGACCTCCCTCTAATACCTCTATCCTGCCCTGTACTGTATAGATTAGATTACTGACTGCAGGCGGAGGACCTCCCTGTAATAATTCTATCCTGCCCTGTACTGTATAGATTAGATTAGTGATTGCAGGCGGAGAACCTCCCTCTAATAACTCTATCCTGCCTTGTACTGTATAGATTAGATTACTGACTGCATGTGGAGGACCTCCCTGTAATAACTCTATCCTGCCCTGTACTGTATGAATTAGATTACTGACTGCAGGCGGAGGACCTCCCTGTAATAACTCTATCCTGCCCTGTACTGTATAGATTAGATTAGTGACTGCAGGCGGAGGACCTCCCTCTAATATCTCTATCCTGCCCTGTCCTGTATAGATTAGATTAGATTACTGACTGCAGGCGGAGGACCTCCCTGTAATAACTCTATCCTGCCCTGTACTGTATAGATTAGATTACTGACTGCAGGCGGAGGACCTCCCTGTAATAACTCTATCCTGCCCTGTACTGTATAGATTAGATTACTGACTGCAGGCGGAGGACCTCCCTCTAATATCTCTATCCTGCCCTGTACTGTATAGATTAGATTACTGACTGCAGGCGGAGGACCTCCCTGTAATAACTCTATCCTGCCCTGTACTGTATAGATTAGATTACTGACTGTAGGCGGAGGACCTCTCTGTAATAACTCTATCCTGCCCTGTACTGTATAGATTAGATTACTGACTGCAGGCGGAGGACCTCCCTCTAATATCTCTATCCTGCCCTGTACTGTATAGATTAGATTACTGACTGCAGGTGGAGGACCTCCCTGTAATATCTCTATCCTGCTCTGTACTGTATAGATTAGATTACTGACTGCAGGCAGAGGACCTCCCTCGAATATCTCTATCCTGCCCTGTACTGTATAGATTAGATTACTGACTGCAAGCGGAGCACCTCCCTCTAATAACTCTATCCTGCCCTGCCCTGTACTGTACAGATTAGATTACTGACTGCAGGCGGAGGACCTCCCTCTAATATCTCTATCCTGCCCTGTACTGTATAGATTAGATTACTGACTGCAGGCGGAGGACCTCCCTCTAATATCTCTATCCTGCCCTGTACTGTATAGATTAGATTACTGACTGCAGGCGGAGGACCTCCCTGTAATATCTCTATCCTGCCCTGTACTGTATAGATTAGATTAGTGACTGCAGGCGGAGGACCTCCCTCTAAAAATTCTATCCTGCCCTGTACTGTATAAATTAGATTACTGACTGCAAGCGGAGGACCTCCCTCTAATATCTCTATCCTGCCCTGCCATGTACTGTATAGATTAGATTACTGACTGCAGGCGGAGGACCTCCCTGTAATAACTATCCTGCCCTTTACTGTATAGATTAGATTAGTGACTGGAGGCGGAGGACCTCCCTGTAATAACTCTATCCTGCCCTGTACTGTATAGATTAGATTAGTGACTGCAGGCGGAGGACCTCCCTCTAATAATTCTATCCTGCCCTGTACTGTATAGATTGGATTACTGACTGCAGGCGGAGGACCTCCCTCTAATATCTCTATCCTGCCTTGTCCTGTATAGATTAGATTAGTGACTGCAGGCGGAGGACCTCCCTCTAATATCTCTATCCTGCCCTGTACTGTATAGATTAGATTAGTGACTGCAGGCGGAGGACCTCCCTGTAATATCTCTATCCTGCCCTGTACTGTATAGATTAGATTAGTGACTGCAGGCGGATTTCCTCCCTCTAATAATTCTATCCTGCCCTGTACTGTATAGATTAGATTACTGACTGCAGGCGGAGGACCTCCCTGTAATATCTCTATCCTGCCCTGTACTGTATAGATTAGATTAGTGACTGCAGGCGGAGGACCTCCCTCTAATAATTCTATCCTGCCCTGTACTGTTTAGATTAGATTACTGACTGCAGGTGGAGGACCTCCCTGTAATAACTCTATACTGCCCTGTACTGTATAGATTAGATTACTGACTGCAGGCGGAGGACCTCCCTGTAATATCTCTATCCTGCCCTGTACTGTATAGATTACATTACTGACTGCAGGCAGAGGACCTCCCTGTAATATCTCTATCCTGCCCTGTACTGTATAGATTAGATTAGTGACTGCAGGCGGAGAACCTCCCTCTAATATCTCTATCCTGCCCTGTACTGTATAGATTAGATTACTGATTGCAGGCGGAGGACCTCCCTCTAATATCTCTATCCTGCCCTGTCCTGTATAGATTAGATTAGATTACTGACTGCAGGCGGAGGACCTCCCTGTAATAACTCTATCCTGCCCTGTACTGTATAGATTAGATTACTGACTGCAGGCGGAGGACCTCCCTGTAATAACTCTATCCTGCCCTGTACTGTATAGATTAGATTACTGACTGCAGGCGGAGGACCTCCCTCTAATATCTCTATCCTGCCCTGTACTGTATAGATTAGATTACTGACTGCAGGCGGAGGACCTCCCTGTAATAACTCTATCCTACCCTGTACTGTATAGATTAGATTAGTGACTGCAGGCAGAAGACCTCCCTGTAATATCTCTATCCTGCCCTGTACTGTATAGATTAGATTACTGACTGCAGGTGGAGGACCTCCCTGTAATATCTCTATCCTGCTCTGTACTGTATAGATTAGATTACTGACTGCAGGCAGAGGACCTCCCTCGAATATCTCTATCCTGCCCTGTACTGTATAGATTAGATTACTGACTGCAGGCGGAGGACCTCCCTGTAATATCTCTATCCTGCCCTGTACTGTATAGATTAGATTACTGATTGCAAGCGGAGGACCTCCCTGTAATAACTCTATCCTGCCCTGTACTGTATAGATTAGATTACTGACTGCAGGCGGAGGACCTCCCTGTAATATCTCTATCCTGCCCTGTACTGTATAGCTTAGATTAGTGACTGCAGGCGGAGGACCTCTCTGTAATATCTCTATCCTGCCCTGTACTGTATAGATTAGATTACTGACTGCAGGCGGAGGACCTCCCTGTAATATCTCTATCCTGCCCTGTACTGTATAGCTTAGATTAGTGACTGCAGGCGGAGGGCCTCCCTGTAATAACTCTATCCTGCCCTGTACTGTATAGATTAGATTAGTGACTGCAGGCGGAGGAACTCCCTGTAATATCTCTATCCTGCCCTGTACTGTATAGATTAGATTAGTGACTGCAGGCGGAGGACCTCCCTCTAATAACTCTATCCTGCCCTGTACTGTATAGATTAGATTACTGACTGCAGGCGGAGGGCCTCCCTCTACTATCTCTATCCTGCCCTGTACTGTATAGATTAGATTAGTGACTGCAGGCGGAGGACTTCCCTGTAATATCTCTATCCTGCCCTGTACTGTATAGATTAGATTACTGATTGCAAGCGGAGGACCTCTCTGTAATATCTCTATCCTGCCCTGTACTGTATAGATTAGATTACTGACTGCAGGCGGAGGACCTCCCTGTAATATCTCTATCCTGCCCTGTACTGTATAGCTTAGATTAGTGACTGCAGGCGGAGGGCCTCCCTGTAATAACTCTATCCTGCCCTGTACTGTATAGATTAGATTAGTGACTGCAGGCGGAGGAACTCCCTGTAATATCTCTATCCTGCCCTGTACTGTATAGATTAGATTAGTGACTGCAGGCGGAGGACCTCCCTCTAATAACTCTATCCTGCCCTGTACTGTATAGATTAGATTACTGACTGCAGGCGGAGGGCCTCCCTCTAATATCTCTATCCTGCCCTGTACTGTATAGATTAGATTAGTGACTGCAGGCAGAGGATCTCCCTCTAATAACTCTATCCTGCCCTGTACTGTATAGATTAGATTAGTGACTGCAGGCGGAGGGCCTCCCTGTAATAACTCTATCCTGCCCTGTACTGTATAGATTAGATTAGTGACTGCAGGCGGAGGAACTCCCTGTAATATCTCTATCCTGCCCTGTACTGTATAGATTAGATTAGTGACTGCAGGCAGAGGACCTCCCTGTAATATCTCTATCCTGCCCTGTACTGTATAGATTAGATTACTGACTGCAGGCAGAGGACCTCCCTGTAATATCTCTATCCTGCCCTGTACTGTATAGATTAGATTAGTGACTGCAGGCGGAGGAACTCCCTGTAATATCTCTATCCTGCCCTGTACTGTATAGATTAGATTAATGACTGCAGGTGGAGGACCTCCCTGTAATAACTCTATCCTGCCCTGTACTGTATAGATTAGATTACTGACTGCAGGTGGAGGACCTCCCTGTAATATCTCTATCCTGCCCTGTACTGTATAGATTAGATTAATGACTGCAGGTGGAGGACCTCCCTGTAATATCTCTATCCTGCCCTGTACTGTATAGATTAGATTAGTGACTGCAGGCGGAGGACCTCCCTCGAATATCTCTATCCTGCCCTGTACTGTATAGATTAGATTACTGACTGCAGGCGGAGGACCTCCCTGTAATATCTCTATCCTGCCCTGTACTGTATAGATTAGATTACTGATTGCAAGCGGAGGACCTCCCTGTAATAACTCTATCCTGCCCTGTACTGTATAGATTAGATTACTGACTGCAGGCGGAGGACCTCCCTGTAATATCTCTATCCTGCCCTGTACTGTATAGCTTAGATTAGTGACTGCAGGCGGAGGACCTCTCTGTAATATCTCTATCCTGCCCTGTACTGTATAGATTAGATTACTGACTGCAGGCGGAGGACCTCCCTGTAATATCTCTATCCTGCCCTGTACTGTATAGCTTAGATTAGTGACTGCAGGCGGAGGGCCTCCCTGTAATAACTCTATCCTGCCCTGTACTGTATAGATTAGATTAGTGACTGCAGGCGGAGGAACTCCCTGTAATATCTCTATCCTGCCCTGTACTGTATAGATTAGATTAGTGACTGCAGGCGGAGGACCTCCCTCTAATAACTCTATCCTGCCCTGTACTGTATAGATTAGATTACTGACTGCAGGCGGAGGGCCTCCCTCTAATATCTCTATCCTGCCCTGTACTGTATAGATTAGATTAGTGACTGCAGGCGGAGGACCTCCCTGTAATATCTCTATCCTGCCCTGTACTGTATAGATTAGATTACTGATTGCAAGCGGAGGACCTCTCTGTAATATCTCTATCCTGCCCTGTACTGTATAGATTAGATTACTGACTGCAGGCGGAGGACCTCCCTGTAATATCTCTATCCTGCCCTGTACTGTATAGCTTAGATTAGTGACTGCAGGCGGAGGGCCTCCCTGTAATAACTCTATCCTGCCCTGTACTGTATAGATTAGATTAGTGACTGCAGGCGGAGGAACTCCCTGTAATATCTCTATCCTGCCCTGTACTGTATAGATTAGATTAGTGACTGCAGGCGGAGGACCTCCCTCTAATAACTCTATCCTGCCCTGTACTGTATAGATTACATTACTGACTGCAGGCGGAGGGCCTCCCTCTAATATCTCTATCCTGCCCTGTACTGTATAGATTAGATTAGTGACTGCAGGCAGAGGATCTCCCTCTAATAACTCTATCCTGCCCTGTACTGTATAGATTAGATTAGTGACTGCAGGCGGAGGGCCTCCCTGTAATAACTCTATCCTGCCCTGTACTGTATAGATTAGATTAGTGACTGCAGGCGGAGGAACTCCCTGTAATATCTCTATCCTGCCCTGTACTGTATAGATTAGATTAGTGACTGCAGGCAGAGGACCTCCCTGTAATATCTCTATCCTGCCCTGTACTGTATAGATTAGATTAGTGACTGCAGGCGGAGGACCTCCCTCTAATAACTCTATCCTGCCCTGTACTGTATAGATTAGATTACTGACTGCAGGCGGAGGGCCTCCCTCTAATATCTCTATCCTGCCCTGTACTGTATAGATTAGATTAGTGACTGCAGGCAGAGGATCTCCCTCTAATAACTCTATCCTGCCCTGTACTGTATAGATTAGATTAGTGACTGCAGGCGGAGGGCCTCCCTGTAATAACTCTATCCTGCCCTGTACTGTATAGATTAGATTAGTGACTGCAGGCGGAGGAACTCCCTGTAATATCTCTATCCTGCCCTGTACTGTATAGATTAGATTAGTGACTGCAGGCAGAGGACCTCCCTGTAATATCTCTATCCTGCCCTGTACTGTATAGATTAGATTACTGACTGCAGGCAGAGGACCTCCCTGTAATATCTCTATCCTGCCCTGTACTGTATAGATTAGATTAGTGACTGCAGGCGGAGGAACTCCCTGTAATATCTCTATCCTGCCCTGTACTGTATAGATTAGATTAATGACTGCAGGTGGAGGACCTCCCTGTAATATCTCTATCCTGCCCTGTACTGTATAGATTAGATTAGTGACTGCAGGCGGAGGACCTCCCTCTAATATCTCTATCCTGCCCTGTACTGTATAGATTAGATTACTGACTGCAGGCGGAGGACCTCCCTCTAATATCTCTATCCTGCCCTGTACTGTATAGATTAGATTAGTGACTGCAGGCGGAGGACCTCCCTGTAATATCTCTATCCTGCCCTGTACTGTATAGATTAGATTACTGACTGCAGGCGGAGGACCTCCCTCTAATATCTCTATCCTACCCTGTACTGTATAGATTAGATTACTGACTGCAGGCGGAGGACCTCCCTGTAATAACTCTATCCTGCCCTGTACTGTTTAGATTAGATTAGTGACTGCAGGCGGAGGACCTCCCTCTAATAACTCTATCCTGCCCTGTACTGTATAGATTAGATTAGTGACTGCAGGCGGAGGACCTCCCTCTAATATCTCTATCCTGCCCTGTACTGTATAGATTAGATTACTGACTGCAGGTGGAGGACCTCCCTCTAATATCTCTATCCTGCCCTGTACTGTATAGATTAGATTAGTGACTGCAGGCGGAGGACCTCCCTCTAATATCTCTATCCTGCCCTGTACTGTATAGATTAGATTACTGACTGCAGGCGGAGGACCTCCCTCTAATAACTCTATCCTGCCCTGTACTGTTTAGATTAGATTAGTGACTGCAGGTGGAGGACCTCCCTGTAATAACTCTATCCTGCCCTGTACTGTATAGATTAGATTAGTGACTGCAGGCAGAGGACCTCCCTGTAATAACTCTATCCTGCCCTGTACTGTATAGATTAGATTAGTGACTGCAGGCGGAGGACCTCCCTCTAATATCTCTATCCTGTCCTGTACTGTATAGATTAGATTAGTGACTGCAGGCGGAGGACCTCCCTGTAATAACTCTATCCTGCCCTGTACTGTATAGATTAGATTACTGACTGCAGGCGGAGGACCTCCCTCTAATATCTCTATCCTGCCCTGTACTGTATAGATTAGATTAGTGACTGCAGGCGGAGGACCTCCCTGTAATAACTCTATCCTGTCCTGTACTGTATAGATTAGATTACTGACTGCAGGCGGAGGACCTCCCTGTAATAACTCTATCCTGCCCTGTACTGTATAGATTAGATTACTGACTGCAGGCGGAGGACCTCCCTCTAATAACTCTATCCTGCCCTGTACTGTATAGATTAGATTACTGACTGCAGGCGGAGGACCTCCCTGTAATATCTCTATCCTGCCCTGTACTGTATAGATTAGATTAGTGACTGCAGGCGGAGGACCTCCCTGTAATATCTCTATCCTGCCCTGTACTGTATAGATTAGATTAGTGACTGCAGGTGGAGGACCTCCGTCTAATATCTCTATCCTGCCCTGTACTGTATAGATTAGATTAGTGACTGCAGGCGGAGGACCTCCCTCTAATACCTCTATCCTGCCCTGTACTGTATAGATTAGATTACTGACTGCAGGCGGAGGACCTCCCTGTAATAACTCTATCCTGCCCTGTACTGTATAGATTAGATTACTGACTGCAGGTGGAGGACCTCCGTCTAATATCTCTATCCTGCCCTGTACTGTATAGATTAGATTAGTGACTGCAGGCGGAGGACCTCCCTCTAATACCTCTATCCTGCCCTGTACTGTATAGATTAGATTACTGACTGCAGGCGGAGGACCTCCCTGTAATAATTCTATCCTGCCCTGTACTGTATAGATTAGATTAGTGATTGCAGGCGGAGAACCTCCCTCTAATAACTCTATCCTGCCTTGTACTGTATAGATTAGATTACTGACTGCATGTGGAGGACCTCCCTGTAATAACTCTATCCTGCCCTGTACTGTATGAATTAGATTACTGACTGCAGGCGGAGGACCTCCCTGTAATAACTCTATCCTGCCCTGTACTGTATAGATTAGATTAGTGACTGCAGGCGGAGGACCTCCCTCTAATATCTCTATCCTGCCCTGTCCTGTATAGATTAGATTAGATTACTGACTGCAGGCGGAGGACCTCCCTGTAATAACTCTATCCTGCCCTGTACTGTATAGATTAGATTACTGACTGCAGGCGGAGGACCTCCCTGTAATAACTCTATCCTGCCCTGTACTGTATAGATTAGATTACTGACTGCAGGCGGAGGACCTCCCTCTAATATCTCTATCCTGCCCTGTACTGTATAGATTAGATTACTGACTGCAGGCGGAGGACCTCCCTGTAATAACTCTATCCTGCCCTGTACTGTATAGATTAGATTACTGACTGTAGGCGGAGGACCTCTCTGTAATAACTCTATCCTGCCCTGTACTGTATAGATTAGATTACTGACTGCAGGCGGAGGACCTCCCTCTAATATCTCTATCCTGCCCTGTACTGTATAGATTAGATTACTGACTGCAGGTGGAGGACCTCCCTGTAATATCTCTATCCTGCTCTGTACTGTATAGATTAGATTACTGACTGCAGGCAGAGGACCTCCCTCGAATATCTCTATCCTGCCCTGTACTGTATAGATTAGATTACTGACTGCAAGCGGAGCACCTCCCTCTAATAACTCTATCCTGCCCTGCCCTGTACTGTACAGATTAGATTACTGACTGCAGGCGGAGGACCTCCCTCTAATATCTCTATCCTGCCCTGTACTGTATAGATTAGATTACTGACTGCAGGCGGAGGACCTCCCTCTAATATCTCTATCCTGCCCTGTACTGTATAGATTAGATTACTGACTGCAGGCGGAGGACCTCCCTGTAATATCTCTATCCTGCCCTGTACTGTATAGATTAGATTAGTGACTGCAGGCGGAGGACCTCCCTCTAAAAATTCTATCCTGCCCTGTACTGTATAAATTAGATTACTGACTGCAAGCGGAGGACCTCCCTCTAATATCTCTATCCTGCCCTGCCATGTACTGTATAGATTAGATTACTGACTGCAGGCGGAGGACCTCCCTGTAATAACTATCCTGCCCTTTACTGTATAGATTAGATTAGTGACTGGAGGCGGAGGACCTCCCTGTAATAACTCTATCCTGCCCTGTACTGTATAGATTAGATTAGTGACTGCAGGCGGAGGACCTCCCTCTAATAATTCTATCCTGCCCTGTACTGTATAGATTGGATTACTGACTGCAGGCGGAGGACCTCCCTCTAATATCTCTATCCTGCCTTGTCCTGTATAGATTAGATTAGTGACTGCAGGCGGAGGACCTCCCTCTAATATCTCTATCCTGCCCTGTACTGTATAGATTAGATTAGTGACTGCAGGCGGAGGACCTCCCTGTAATATCTCTATCCTGCCCTGTACTGTATAGATTAGATTAGTGACTGCAGGCGGATTTCCTCCCTCTAATAATTCTATCCTGCCCTGTACTGTATAGATTAGATTACTGACTGCAGGCGGAGGACCTCCCTGTAATATCTCTATCCTGCCCTGTACTGTATAGATTAGATTAGTGACTGCAGGCGGAGGACCTCCCTCTAATAATTCTATCCTGCCCTGTACTGTTTAGATTAGATTACTGACTGCAGGTGGAGGACCTCCCTGTAATAACTCTATACTGCCCTGTACTGTATAGATTAGATTACTGACTGCAGGCGGAGGACCTCCCTGTAATATCTCTATCCTGCCCTGTACTGTATAGATTACATTACTGACTGCAGGCAGAGGACCTCCCTGTAATATCTCTATCCTGCCCTGTACTGTATAGATTAGATTAGTGACTGCAGGCGGAGAACCTCCCTCTAATATCTCTATCCTGCCCTGTACTGTATAGATTAGATTACTGATTGCAGGCGGAGGACCTCCCTCTAATATCTCTATCCTGCCCTGTCCTGTATAGATTAGATTAGATTACTGACTGCAGGCGGAGGACCTCCCTGTAATAACTCTATCCTGCCCTGTACTGTATAGATTAGATTACTGACTGCAGGCGGAGGACCTCCCTGTAATAACTCTATCCTGCCCTGTACTGTATAGATTAGATTACTGACTGCAGGCGGAGGACCTCCCTCTAATATCTCTATCCTGCCCTGTACTGTATAGATTAGATTACTGACTGCAGGCGGAGGACCTCCCTGTAATAACTCTATCCTACCCTGTACTGTATAGATTAGATTAGTGACTGCAGGCAGAAGACCTCCCTGTAATATCTCTATCCTGCCCTGTACTGTATAGATTAGATTACTGACTGCAGGTGGAGGACCTCCCTGTAATATCTCTATCCTGCTCTGTACTGTATAGATTAGATTACTGACTGCAGGCAGAGGACCTCCCTCGAATATCTCTATCCTGCCCTGTACTGTATAGATTAGATTACTGACTGCAGGCGGAGGACCTCCCTGTAATATCTCTATCCTGCCCTGTACTGTATAGATTAGATTACTGATTGCAAGCGGAGGACCTCCCTGTAATAACTCTATCCTGCCCTGTACTGTATAGATTAGATTACTGACTGCAGGCGGAGGACCTCCCTGTAATATCTCTATCCTGCCCTGTACTGTATAGCTTAGATTAGTGACTGCAGGCGGAGGACCTCTCTGTAATATCTCTATCCTGCCCTGTACTGTATAGATTAGATTACTGACTGCAGGCGGAGGACCTCCCTGTAATATCTCTATCCTGCCCTGTACTGTATAGCTTAGATTAGTGACTGCAGGCGGAGGGCCTCCCTGTAATAACTCTATCCTGCCCTGTACTGTATAGATTAGATTAGTGACTGCAGGCGGAGGAACTCCCTGTAATATCTCTATCCTGCCCTGTACTGTATAGATTAGATTAGTGACTGCAGGCGGAGGACCTCCCTCTAATAACTCTATCCTGCCCTGTACTGTATAGATTAGATTACTGACTGCAGGCGGAGGGCCTCCCTCTACTATCTCTATCCTGCCCTGTACTGTATAGATTAGATTAGTGACTGCAGGCGGAGGACTTCCCTGTAATATCTCTATCCTGCCCTGTACTGTATAGATTAGATTACTGATTGCAAGCGGAGGACCTCTCTGTAATATCTCTATCCTGCCCTGTACTGTATAGATTAGATTACTGACTGCAGGCGGAGGACCTCCCTGTAATATCTCTATCCTGCCCTGTACTGTATAGCTTAGATTAGTGACTGCAGGCGGAGGGCCTCCCTGTAATAACTCTATCCTGCCCTGTACTGTATAGATTAGATTAGTGACTGCAGGCGGAGGAACTCCCTGTAATATCTCTATCCTGCCCTGTACTGTATAGATTAGATTAGTGACTGCAGGCGGAGGACCTCCCTCTAATAACTCTATCCTGCCCTGTACTGTATAGATTAGATTACTGACTGCAGGCGGAGGGCCTCCCTCTAATATCTCTATCCTGCCCTGTACTGTATAGATTAGATTAGTGACTGCAGGCAGAGGATCTCCCTCTAATAACTCTATCCTGCCCTGTACTGTATAGATTAGATTAGTGACTGCAGGCGGAGGGCCTCCCTGTAATAACTCTATCCTGCCCTGTACTGTATAGATTAGATTAGTGACTGCAGGCGGAGGAACTCCCTGTAATATCTCTATCCTGCCCTGTACTGTATAGATTAGATTAGTGACTGCAGGCAGAGGACCTCCCTGTAATATCTCTATCCTGCCCTGTACTGTATAGATTAGATTACTGACTGCAGGCAGAGGACCTCCCTGTAATATCTCTATCCTGCCCTGTACTGTATAGATTAGATTAGTGACTGCAGGCGGAGGAACTCCCTGTAATATCTCTATCCTGCCCTGTACTGTATAGATTAGATTAATGACTGCAGGTGGAGGACCTCCCTGTAATAACTCTATCCTGCCCTGTACTGTATAGATTAGATTACTGACTGCAGGTGGAGGACCTCCCTGTAATATCTCTATCCTGCCCTGTACTGTATAGATTAGATTAATGACTGCAGGTGGAGGACCTCCCTGTAATATCTCTATCCTGCCCTGTACTGTATAGATTAGATTAGTGACTGCAGGCGGAGGACCTCCCTCGAATATCTCTATCCTGCCCTGTACTGTATAGATTAGATTACTGACTGCAGGCGGAGGACCTCCCTGTAATATCTCTATCCTGCCCTGTACTGTATAGATTAGATTACTGATTGCAAGCGGAGGACCTCCCTGTAATAACTCTATCCTGCCCTGTACTGTATAGATTAGATTACTGACTGCAGGCGGAGGACCTCCCTGTAATATCTCTATCCTGCCCTGTACTGTATAGCTTAGATTAGTGACTGCAGGCGGAGGACCTCTCTGTAATATCTCTATCCTGCCCTGTACTGTATAGATTAGATTACTGACTGCAGGCGGAGGACCTCCCTGTAATATCTCTATCCTGCCCTGTACTGTATAGCTTAGATTAGTGACTGCAGGCGGAGGGCCTCCCTGTAATAACTCTATCCTGCCCTGTACTGTATAGATTAGATTAGTGACTGCAGGCGGAGGAACTCCCTGTAATATCTCTATCCTGCCCTGTACTGTATAGATTAGATTAGTGACTGCAGGCGGAGGACCTCCCTCTAATAACTCTATCCTGCCCTGTACTGTATAGATTAGATTACTGACTGCAGGCGGAGGGCCTCCCTCTAATATCTCTATCCTGCCCTGTACTGTATAGATTAGATTAGTGACTGCAGGCGGAGGACCTCCCTGTAATATCTCTATCCTGCCCTGTACTGTATAGATTAGATTACTGATTGCAAGCGGAGGACCTCTCTGTAATATCTCTATCCTGCCCTGTACTGTATAGATTAGATTACTGACTGCAGGCGGAGGACCTCCCTGTAATATCTCTATCCTGCCCTGTACTGTATAGCTTAGATTAGTGACTGCAGGCGGAGGGCCTCCCTGTAATAACTCTATCCTGCCCTGTACTGTATAGATTAGATTAGTGACTGCAGGCGGAGGAACTCCCTGTAATATCTCTATCCTGCCCTGTACTGTATAGATTAGATTAGTGACTGCAGGCGGAGGACCTCCCTCTAATAACTCTATCCTGCCCTGTACTGTATAGATTAGATTACTGACTGCAGGCGGAGGGCCTCCCTCTAATATCTCTATCCTGCCCTGTACTGTATAGATTAGATTAGTGACTGCAGGCAGAGGATCTCCCTCTAATAACTCTATCCTGCCCTGTACTGTATAGATTAGATTAGTGACTGCAGGCGGAGGGCCTCCCTGTAATAACTCTATCCTGCCCTGTACTGTATAGATTAGATTAGTGACTGCAGGCGGAGGAACTCCCTGTAATATCTCTATCCTGCCCTGTACTGTATAGATTAGATTAGTGACTGCAGGCAGAGGACCTCCCTGTAATATCTCTATCCTGCCCTGTACTGTATAGATTAGATTAGTGACTGCAGGCGGAGGACCTCCCTCTAATAACTCTATCCTGCCCTGTACTGTATAGATTAGATTACTGACTGCAGGCGGAGGGCCTCCCTCTAATATCTCTATCCTGCCCTGTACTGTATAGATTAGATTAGTGACTGCAGGCAGAGGATCTCCCTCTAATAACTCTATCCTGCCCTGTACTGTATAGATTAGATTAGTGACTGCAGGCGGAGGGCCTCCCTGTAATAACTCTATCCTGCCCTGTACTGTATAGATTAGATTAGTGACTGCAGGCGGAGGAACTCCCTGTAATATCTCTATCCTGCCCTGTACTGTATAGATTAGATTAGTGACTGCAGGCAGAGGACCTCCCTGTAATATCTCTATCCTGCCCTGTACTGTATAGATTAGATTACTGACTGCAGGCAGAGGACCTCCCTGTAATATCTCTATCCTGCCCTGTACTGTATAGATTAGATTAGTGACTGCAGGCGGAGGAACTCCCTGTAATATCTCTATCCTGCCCTGTACTGTATAGATTAGATTAATGACTGCAGGTGGAGGACCTCCCTGTAATATCTCTATCCTGCCCTGTACTGTATAGATTAGATTAGTGACTGCAGGCGGAGGACCTCCCTCTAATATCTCTATCCTGCCCTGTACTGTATAGATTAGATTACTGACTGCAGGCGGAGGACCTCCCTCTAATATCTCTATCCTGCCCTGTACTGTATAGATTAGATTAGTGACTGCAGGCGGAGGACCTCCCTGTAATATCTCTATCCTGCCCTGTACTGTATAGATTAGATTACTGACTGCAGGCGGAGGACCTCCCTCTAATATCTCTATCCTACCCTGTACTGTATAGATTAGATTACTGACTGCAGGCGGAGGACCTCCCTGTAATAACTCTATCCTGCCCTGTACTGTTTAGATTAGATTAGTGACTGCAGGCGGAGGACCTCCCTCTAATAACTCTATCCTGCCCTGTACTGTATAGATTAGATTAGTGACTGCAGGCGGAGGACCTCCCTCTAATATCTCTATCCTGCCCTGTACTGTATAGATTAGATTACTGACTGCAGGTGGAGGACCTCCCTCTAATATCTCTATCCTGCCCTGTACTGTATAGATTAGATTAGTGACTGCAGGCGGAGGACCTCCCTCTAATATCTCTATCCTGCCCTGTACTGTATAGATTAGATTACTGACTGCAGGCGGAGGACCTCCCTCTAATAACTCTATCCTGCCCTGTACTGTTTAGATTAGATTAGTGACTGCAGGTGGAGGACCTCCCTGTAATAACTCTATCCTGCCCTGTACTGTATAGATTAGATTAGTGACTGCAGGCAGAGGACCTCCCTGTAATAACTCTATCCTGCCCTGTACTGTATAGATTAGATTAGTGACTGCAGGCGGAGGACCTCCCTCTAATATCTCTATCCTGTCCTGTACTGTATAGATTAGATTAGTGACTGCAGGCGGAGGACCTCCCTGTAATAACTCTATCCTGCCCTGTACTGTATAGATTAGATTACTGACTGCAGGCGGAGGACCTCCCTCTAATATCTCTATCCTGCCCTGTACTGTATAGATTAGATTAGTGACTGCAGGCGGAGGACCTCCCTGTAATAACTCTATCCTGTCCTGTACTGTATAGATTAGATTACTGACTGCAGGCGGAGGACCTCCCTGTAATAACTCTATCCTGCCCTGTACTGTATAGATTAGATTACTGACTGCAGGCGGAGGACCTCCCTCTAATAACTCTATCCTGCCCTGTACTGTATAGATTAGATTACTGACTGCAGGCGGAGGACCTCCCTGTAATATCTCTATCCTGCCCTGTACTGTATAGATTAGATTAGTGACTGCAGGCGGAGGACCTCCCTGTAATATCTCTATCCTGCCCTGTACTGTATAGATTAGATTAGTGACTGCAGGCGGAGGACCTCCCTCTAATATCTCTATCCTGCCCTGTACTGTATAGATTAGATTAGTGACTGCAGGCGGAGGACCTCCCTCTAATATCTCTATCCTGCCCTGTACTGTATAGATTAGATTAGTGACTGCAGGCGGAGGACCTCCCTCTAATATCTCTATCCTGCCCTGTACTGTATAGATTAGATTAGTGACTGCAGGCGGAGGACCTCCCTGTAATATCTCTATCCTGCCCTGTACTGTATAGATTAGATTAGTGACTGCAGGCGGAGGACCTCCCTGTAATATCTCTATCCTGCCCTGTACTGTATAGATTAGATTACTGACTGCAGGCGGAGGATCTCCCTCTAATAACTCTATCCTGCCCTGTACTGTATAGATTAGATTACTGACTGCAGGCGGAGGACCTCCCTGTAATATCTCTATCCTGCCCTGTACTGTATAGATTAGATTAGTGACTGCAGGCAGAGGACCTCCCTCTAATATCTCTATCCTGCCCTGTACTGTATAGATTAGATTAGTGACTGCAGGCGGAGGACCTCCCTCTAATATCTCTATCCTGCCCTGTACTGTATAGATTAGATTAGTGACTGCAGGCGGAGGACCTCCCTCTAATATCTCTATCCTGCCCTGTACTGTATAGATTAGATTAGTGACTGCAGGCGGAGGACCTCCCTGTAATATCTCTATCCTGCCCTGTACTGTATAGATTAGATTAGTGACTGCAGGCGGAGGACCTCCCTGTAATAACTCTATCCTGCCCTGTACTGTATAGATTAGATTAGTGACTGCAGGCGGAGGACCTCCCTGTAATATCTCTATCCTGCCCTGTACTGTATAGATTAGATTAGTGACTGCAGGCGGAGGACCTCCCTGTAATATCTCTATCCTGCCCTGTACTGTATAGATTAGATTAGTGACTGCAGGCGGAGGACCTCCCTGTAATATCTCTATCCTGCCCTGTACTGTATAGATTAGATTACTGACTGCAGGCGGAGGATCTCCCTCTAATAACTCTATCCTGCCCTGTACTGTATAGATTAGATTACTGACTGCAGGCGGAGGACCTCCCTGTAATATCTCTATCCTGCCCTGTACTGTATAGATTAGATTAGTGACTGCAGGCAGAGGACCTCCCTGTAATATCTCTATCCTGCCCTGTACTGTATAGATTAGATTACTGACTGCAGGCGGAGGACCTCCCTGTAATATCTCTATCCTGCCCTGTACTGTATAGATTAGATTACTGACTGCAGGCGGAGGACCTCCCTGTAATAACTCTATCCTGCCCTGTACTGTATAGATTAGATTAATGACTGCAGGCGGAGGACCTCCCTGTAATATCTCTATCCTGTCCTGTACTGTATAGATTAGATTAATGACTGCAGGCGGAGGACCTCCCTCTAATATCTCTATCCTGTCCTGTACTGTATAGATTAGATTAATGACTGCAGGCGGAGGACCTCCCTGTAATATCTCTATCCTGTCCTGTACTGTATAGATTAGATTACTGACTGCAGGCGGAGGACCTCCCTCTAATATCTCTATCCTGTCCTGTACTGTATAGATTAGATTAATGACTGCAGGCGGAGGACCTCCCTGTAATATCTCTATCCTGCCCTGTACTGTATAGATTACATTACTGACTGCAGGCGGAGGACCTCCCTCTAATATCTCTATCCTGCCCTGTACTGTATATATTAGATTACTGACTGCAGGCAGAGGACCTCCCTGTAATAACTCTATCCTGCCCTGTACTGTATAGATTAGATTACTGACTGCAGGCGGAGGACCTCCCTCTAATATCTCTATCCTGCCCTGTACTGTATAGATTAGATTAGTGACTGCAGGCAGAGGACCTCCCTCTAATATCTCTATCCTGCCCTGTACTGTATAGATTAGATTACTGACTGCAGGCGGAGGACCTCCCTGTAATATCTCTATCCTGCCCTGTACTGTATAGATTAGATTAGTGACTGCAGGCGGAGGACCTCCCTCTAATATCTCTATCCTGTCCTGTACTGTATAGATTAGATTAATGACTGCAGGCGGAGGACCTCCCTGTAATATCTCTATCCTGTCCTGTACTGTATAGATTAGATTACTGACTGCAGGCGGAGGACCTCCCTCTAATATCTCTATCCTGTCCTGTACTGTATAGATTAGATTAATGACTGCAGGCGGAGGACCTCCCTCTAATATCTCTATCCTGCCCTGTACTGTATATATTAGATTACTGACTGCAGGCGGAGGACCTCCCTCTAATATCTCTATCCTGCCCTGTACTGTATAGATTAGATTAGTGACTGCAGGCGGAGGACCTCCCTGTAATATCTCTATCCTGCCCTGTACTGTATAGATTAGATTAGTGACTGCAGGCAGAGGACCTCCCTGTAATAACTCTATCCTGCCCTGTACTGTATAGATTAGATTACTGACTGCAGGCGGAGGACCTCCCTCTAATATCTCTATCCTGCCCTGTACTGTATAGATTAGATTAGTGACTGCAGGCAGAGGACCTCCCTCTAATATCTCTATCCTGCCCTGTACTGTATAGATTAGATTACTGACTGCAGGTGGAGGACCTCCCTGTAATAACTCTATCCTGCCCTGCCCTGTACTGTATAGATTAGATTAGTGACTGCAGGCGGAGGACCTCCCTGTAATAACTCTATCCTGCTCTGTATAGACACTAGATTACTGACTGCAGGCGGAGGACCTCCCTCTAATATCTCTATCCTGCCCTGTACTGTATAGATTAGATTACTGACTGCAGGCGGAGGACCTCCCTCTAATATCTCTATCCTGCCCTGTACTGTATAGATTAAATTACTGACTGCAGGTGGAGGACCTCCCTGTAATAACTCTATCCTGCCCTGCCCTGTACTGTATAGATTAGATTAGTGACTGCAGGCGGAGGACCTCCCTGTAATAACTCTATCCTGCTCTGTATAGACACTAGATTACTGACTGCAGGCGGAGGACCTCCCTCTAATATCTCTATCCTGCCCTGTACTGTATAGATTAGATTACTGACTGCAGGCGGAGGACCTCCCTGTAATATCTCTATCCTGCCCTGTACTGTATAGATTAGATTAGTGACTGCAGGCGGAGGACCTCTGTATGCCTCTCTATAGCCGGCAGCGCTAGGACCCAGGAGGATGCAGGCACGTCTGGCGGAAGATATAGTCACAGAGCGCACAGGCTTCCTTCCTATTCTTAGGGGTCGGGATGGCTGCTCTGGTGGAAGATGTGGCTAGCGCCTCCAGTTACCGGGACTTCCAGCTGGAGCACTTTCACCTGGAGCTGCAGGTGGACATGGAAGCCCGGAAGCTGCGGGGCAGTGAGCGGCTGGAGCTGCGCGTTCTCTCGGAGACTCCTGAGCTGCGGCTGGACTCCTTCAGCAGCCTCCAGGTTCAGGGAGTGTGGCAGGAGGCGGCTGCCGGGCAGCGGAAGGAGCTGTCCTGGGAGGAGAAGCCGTTCAGCAGCTATGGCAGCGCGCTGGTCATCCGGCTGCCCGAGGCTTTCACCGCCGGAGCTCCCGTGGTGGTCACCGTGGAGTACGAGGTCGGGGACAACCCTGGGGTGAGACGTCTGCGCTGTCCTCGGGGACGCGTCCTGTGGGGTTGTCCTGCGCTGGACAGACCCTGGATGGCACCTACTTTGCCCACTGCTTCCACCACGTAGTGATTGGCACCTAGTATTTGCCCTAGTCTTCCGCCATGTAGGGGCTGGCCCCCGGCCTTTGCCCCCTTATGTTGCACCCTGTGGGGGCCGGCCTTTGCCCCCTTATGTTGCACCCTGTGGGGGCCGGCCTTTGCCCCCTTATGTTGCACCCTGTGGGGGCCGGCCTTTGCCCCCTTATGTTGCACCCTGTGGGGGCCGGCCTTTGCCCCCTTATGTTGCACCCTGTGGGGGCCGGCCTTTGCCCCCTTATGTTGCACCCTGTGGGGGCCGGCCTTTGCCCCCTTATGTTGCACCCTGTGGGGGCCGGCCTTTGCCCCCTTATGTTGCACCCTGTGGGGGCCGGCCTTTGCCCCCTTATGTTGCACCCTGTGGGGGCCGGCCTTTGCCCCCTTATGTTGCACCCTGTGGGGGCCGGCCTTTGCCCCCTTATGTTGCACCCTGTGGGGGCCGGCCTTTGCCCCCTTATGTTGCACCCTGTGGGGGCCGG
Organism: Anomaloglossus baeobatrachus; assembly: GCF_048569485.1. NCBI lineage: Eukaryota > Metazoa > Chordata > Amphibia > Anura > Aromobatidae > Anomaloglossus > Anomaloglossus baeobatrachus. The sequence goes on along the minus strand of NC_134354.1, from coordinate 280,465,705 downwards.
CCTTTGCCCCCTTATGTTGCACCCTGTGGGGGCCGGCCTTTGCCCCCTTATGTTGCACCCTGTGGGGGCCGGCCTTTGCCCCCTTATGTTGCACCCTGTGGGGGCCGGCCTTTGCCCCCTTATGCACTGTGACTCTCGGCACTTTTGCTGATTTGACTCTTCAGTGAGTTCCTTGGTTCTTGTCACTCTCTCTTTAGTTGGATATTACGACCTCTGGACTGAAGTGGAGCTGGTGATTACTAATGCACACGTCTAGATTTCTCATCGCACTATTAGATTGCTTTTACTGGCCACATCTTTTTCCTCCGAGCCCTTTCTGGCCACACTCACATGTCAGTATTCTGCCTAAGTATCTGTAAGCCAAAATCAGGAGAGGAAAAGTATAATGGAACCACGAGCACCACTTCTTGATTTATTTCCCCCACTCCTGGGGTAATACTGCTCCTGACGGAAGTCCAGCGATCTCCTCACCCCCCACTCCTGGGCTAATACTGCTCCTGGCGTAAGTCCAGCGATCTCCCCACCCCCCCTCCTGGGGTAATACTGCGCCTGGCGTAAGTCCAGCGATCTCCCCACCCCCCACTCCTGGGGTAATACTGCTCCTGACGGAAGTCCAGCGATCTCCCCACCCCCCCCCTCCTGGGCTAATACTGCTCCTGGCGTAAGTCCAGCGATCTCCCCACCCCCCCCTCCTGGGGTAATACTGCGCCTGGCGTAAGTCCAGCGATCTCCCCACCCCCCACTCCTGGGGTAATACTGCTCCTGACGGAAGTCCAGCGATCTCCCCACCCCCCCCTCCTGGGGTAATACTGCTCCTGGCGTAAGTCCAGCGATCTCCCCACCCCCCCCCTCCTGGGCTAATACTGCTCCTGGCGTAAGTCCAGCGATCTCCTCACCCCCCACTCCTGGGCTAATACTGCTCCTGACGGAAGTCCAGCGATCTCCCCACCCCCCCCCTCCTGGGCTAATACTGCTCCTGGCGTAAGTCCAGCGATCTCCCCACCCCCCCCTCCTGGGGTAATACTGCTCCTGACGGAAGTCCAGCGATCTCCCCACCCCCCCCTCCTGGGGTAATACTGCTCCTGGCGTAAGTCCAGCGATCTCCCCACCCCCCCCCTCCTGGGGTAATACTGCTCCTGACGGAAGTCCAGCGATCTCCCCACCCCCCACTCCTGGGGTAATACTGCTCCTGGCGTAAGTCCAGCGATCTCCCCACCCCCCCCCTCCTGGGGTAATACTGCTCCTGACGGAAGTCCAGCGATCTCCCCACCCCCCCCCTCCTGGGCTAATACTGCTCCTGGCGTAAGTCCAGCGATCTCCCCACCCCCCCCCTCCTGGGGTAATACTGCTCCTGACGGAAGTCCAGCGATCTCCCCACCCCCCCCTCCTGGGCTAATACTGCTCCTGGCGTAAGTCCAGCGATCTCCTCACCCCCCCCTCCTGGGCTAATACTGCTCCTGGCGTAAGTCCAGCGATCTCCCCACCCCCCCCCTCCTGGGGTAATACTGCTCCTGACGGAAGTCCAGCGATCTCCCCACCCCCCCCCCTCCTGGGGTAATACTGCTCCTGACGGAAGTCCAGCGATCTCCCCACCCCCCACTCCTGGGGTAATACTGCTCCTGACGGAAGTCCAGCGATCTCCCCACCCCCCCCCCCCTCCTGGGGTAATACTGCTCCTGGCGTAAGTCCAGCGATCTCCCCACCCCCCCCCTCCTGGGGTAATACTGCTCCTGACGTGAGTCCAGCGATCTCCCCACCCCCCCCCTCCTGGGGTAATACTGCTCCTGACGGAAGTCCAGCGATCTCCCCACCCCCCCCTCCTGGGGTAATACTGCTCCTGGCGTAAGTCCAGCGATCTCCCCACCCCCCCCCCTCCTGGGGTAATACTGCTCCTGGCGTAAGTCCAGCGATCTCCCCACCCCCCCCCTCCTGGGGTAATACTGCTCCTGGCGTAAGTCCAGCGATCTCCCCACCCCCCACTCCTGGGGTAATACTGCTCCTGACGGAAGTCCAGCGATCTCCCCACCCCCCCACTCCTGGGGTAATACTGCTCCTGACGGAAGTCCAGCGATCTCCCCACCCCCCCACTCCTGGGGTAATACTGCTCCTGACGGAAGTCCAGCGATCTCCCCACCCCCCCACTCCTGGGGTAATACTGCTCCTGACGGAAGTCCAGCGATCTCCCCACCCCCCCACTCCTGGGGTAATACTGCTCCTGACGGAAGTCCAGCGATCTCCCCACCCCCCCACTCCTGGGGTAATACTGCTCCTGACGGAAGTCCAGCGATCTCCCCACCCCCCCACTCCTGGGGTAATACTGCTCCTGACGGAAGTCCAGCGATCTCCCCACCCCCCCACTCCTGGGGTAATACTGCTCCTGACGGAAGTCCAGCGATCTCCCCACCCCCCCACTCCTGGGGTAATACTGCTCCTGATGGAAGTCCAGCGATCTCCCCACCCCCCCCTCCTGGGGTAATACTGCTCCTGACGGAAGTCCAGCGATCTCCCCACCGGGTGCACAGGTGTCACCATCTGTGTCCGGCCTCATTCACTGCTGTGTTGCACTTCCATGTTGTATCATGGATTCAGCACATGTGCCACCTTTGTGCTGTACGTATTTGAAGCATCACTCCAGTGTGGTGTTTATTTTATTTCCCCCTGAGTGGTCTATTAAATCCAAGTCCCCTGCCCCCTGTATTGCACTCGCCCTCTGGCAGCTTCATCTTCAGTCACTGCTGCTCTGGTCGGTGTCCTGTGATTTGTGACCTGCCGGCCGCTCCAGTCTTTAATTGGTACATCTCTATGAGAGCCTTGTTCTGGCTGTCATAGACATGCACTGGGAGATTTGGATGAAACCTCTGACTTATGGCCAGTCAGAAATTACAGGCACAAGATGGCGCTGTGGGACAAAATAAGCATGAACATGCCGGAGGGCGACTATAATTCCAGGGGCTAGGGATTTGCATTTAAAACCGTACTACAGTGCTGAAAAACAAAACGCTGGTGTGCTGCTGTAACATTTCAACGGATAAGAGAAGGCATGCGATTTATCCATCCGAGAAAAGCACTGGTAACGCTGACGGTAAAGGTGGACACACGGACCGTACACTCACACCTGTACCATTTTTGTGTTTTTTCACGTTTTAAAGGCATACGTGTGAATGAGGCCTTATTGAGAAGTGATGAAACATCCAGCTCCCGCAATCCAATAAATCCAAAATGGCATTATTGCTCTCTACGTGCCAGCAGCCTACAAAGGGGACGGCAGCAGAGCAGGACCCGGGCCTGGCTGCCTGGAGCGGTGACCTGCAAGAATAAGACCATCCTGTTGGGGTACACCGTGGCATGGCTTTTACGCTTTCATCAATCGTGTCAACTAAGGCTGCTTTCACACATCCGGTTTTTGCTGTGCGGCACAACACGGCGCATTGCTGGAAAACCGCATCCGTTTTTTTTTTTTTTTGCCGCCGGGTGCGATTTTTCCACATACTTTTATTAGCGCCGGATTGTGCCGCATGGCCTTGCGTTGCGTCCGTTTTTTGCCGGATGTGGCTTATTTAGCCGATGCGGCGGCCAGATGGAACGTTCAAGTGAACGTTTTTGTCTCCGGCGAAAAAAAACGCATCGCGCCGGCTCCGACGCGATGCGACGCAATTTACAATGCAAGCCTATGGACGCCAGATGCGGCGTCCTGCGGCAAAAACATGTCCGGGTGCGGTTTTTTGCACTGCGCATGCTCAGTAACAAGCTGCATCTGTCAAACGGACAGGCCGCTTGGAAAAACTTATGCAACGGATCCGTTTTTTTCGCCGCTTCAGTTGCATAGGTTTTTGAGCCGCACTGCAATAAACCGGATGTGTGAAAGCAGCCTAAGTGCCCTGTTACTTGCATGTATTCTTCCAGTTTACTCACTGCAGGGTATTTGTTGCTCTGTTTTTATCCCTGATTCTCTCTATTGACACCAGCATGTGATCAGGTTATCCCTGTACTGACACACTTGGCATCCTGTTGGTTACTCACCAAGACCTACTCTTCAGGGCTACGAATCATATGGGTGTGAATATGTCTGTCCACTAGTATAGTATACACTTCTACTATCCCCGTGCATAAGTCATTAAAGGGGTATTGCCATCTCCAAGGTGTAGTGGGTGTAATAATATAAGCAAATACCTTCCCTTAGAGATGTAGTATGGTTCTGATTGGCCATGTCTCTTACCTCATGTTTAGGGCAGTAGCTAATGTATGCATGGTTATGACCACCCATATACTGACAGTGGTTTTAACCATGAATACCTAAGCTACTCTAATGCCCTGCACATGTAGTAAGCCACATCACTAATCCGGAGGACTATATTTCATAATGTAATTGTAAAATAGGACTAATTTATTCAAACCATGGCTCATAATTTCGAAACGAAAGCAAAAGTAGCACTCTGCCATCTGACCCCACTGTTAAGCTAGGACCTCCTGGTGTGTACAGGTAATTGAACTGGTCCATCTGCTAGAAAGATGACACAAAGACTGAGCACTGTATATACCAAAAGCTGAGGCGCGTCAATTGTATCCTCTTCAGAGTCAGCTCTACCTTGCTTCAAAAGATTGCAACTAGACTCCTCGGAGCCGATGTCTCGTTAGGACTATTGCGGTGTTTCTGGCAGGCATAGTTATGGGAGATATATCTTCGGCACCATGATGTACTGGTGAAGCTAATGCTCCTACGCACAGCACTGAGGCCTGCCTATGAGCTTCAAATCAAAAGCCAGGAGATGGAAGCAATATATACTGATTTTACATGCTTTCGGATGTTATGCTGGGCATGCTCAGTAAAACATGACGGATTTCTGCACTGGAATCTGTCACGTAACGCAGGATAACTGAATCCTACACCATTGACTTACATTATGCCTCCTGACGTATTCCAACGGAATCCTGCGGGGTTTGATTGTGGTGTTTTTTTGTTTTTGTTTTTTTTTTCCCCGCAACAAAAAAGGTTGAATGCTGCGTCCCTCCCGCCCGACTGTCAGTCAGTAAACGACTGATGCGCCGCGCGGCGGATGCTACGCGGGTCATCAGTTACATTCCGCCGCTCATACAAGTCTATGGGAAACAACAGAATCCACCAAACTGATTGCGTTGTTTATCAGAGCAGCGGATTGTGACTGATCCTAAACGGAAATGTGAACATAGCCCAAACAGCACTGTTCCGGGTCTTTTGATGTATGTTTTTTGTTTTCTAAATTGCAGTTTATAATGTAAGTTGACTTCATGTTTGTTTCTTTTTTTTTCTAGGTATGTTGGTTAGAGCCTGAACAGACAGCTGGAAAGAAAAAGCCGTACTTATATACACAGGGTCAAGCCGTATTAAATCGCTGCTTTTTTCCTTGTTTTGATACACCTGCTGTGAAAAGCACTTACTCTGCAAATGTCAAGGCAAGTATGTGATGAAATGTAGGAGGCGAATGAGCTACTATTAATACTACTTTATATCTGTCTTCTCTCCCTCTTGCTTCCCCCATATTTTGATCAGTTCTCATGCTCCATGACATGTTATGGCTTCAAACAATCACCAAGTTGTGCGGTGCCCATAGCGGTCTTCATGTTGCATATGAAGGCATACAGAACTTTTCTTGTTTTGTCCCCCCCCCACTTTCCTTTTCCTGTGGTGAGAATGTGATGCTTGCCCCAGTTTGTATTTTTATTCTTTTTGTCACATAGCTTCCAGATGGCTTTACAGCAGTCATGAGTGCTGATATCTGGGATTGCCAAGGTGAGACGACTTCTTTTAAAATGACCCATCCAATTCCTTCTTACCTTGTCGCCCTGGTCGTTGGGGATATAGTGTCTGCAGAAGTTGGACCAAGGTTAGTTACATTATATATATATATATATATATATATATATATATATATATATATATATATATATATATATATATATATATATATATATATATATATATATATATATATATATATATATATATATATATATATATATATATATATATATATATATATATATATATATTATATAGGTTTTTGGGGGTTTTGAATTGTATCCCTTTTTGGTTAATCTTGTACATCTTTTTACTCTTAGGAGCAGGGTTTGGGCAGAACCATGCGTAATTCAGGCTGCCAAAAAGGAGTATGATGGCGTAATAGAAGAATTCTTAACTGTAGGGGAGAAACTCTTTGGCCCATATGTTTGGGGAAGGTAAGCTTAGCTCCTCAAATATTTATAAAGGTAAACGATTGTTCAGATTCTGCTCTAGTCTTACAATGGTCTATATGGTAATTGCACGTTCTGCTGTCATGACATGAGTGCCGAAAGTATAAAAACTGCCAAATTTTAACAAGGCATTGCAAATGTTAGAATTCCAAATGTTATAGTCATTGTGAAATTTTTTAAATGTCCTGAGCAACTTCTTTAAAAGGTAACAGAGGAAAACTAGCCATCTGAAATGTAAAGCAAAACAAACACCTCCATATAACCAGCATATAATTTACATTATGGTGAAATAAGGCTCACGGTTGTTGTAGAACCCTTCTGTTCGGAGCTTGAGTACAGGCTGTACTACAGCCCGGATGAACAGCTAATAAAGAGAATTAAGAAGTAATTGTGCCCTATTGCAGTCCCTAAGTGGTTTCACCCACTTCATTACCCTTGTCATGCTGGATATCACACAGCAGGCATGGCCATGCTCAGCAGCTGGGTCGACGCACACAGTCATGTAAAGACCATGCCGGCCTGGCTGATTAAAGCAATATAAAACGGGTGCAGTTTATAAAAGTTGCTATGATAACCATAGTAAGTACACCAAAATCAAGCATGTGAAAGTATGGTGGCTAAAGTGACAGGAAAAAAACCTATAAGGAATGCTATGTAACCAAACATGAGATAAAAAGTAGGGTTTTTTTTTTTGTTTTTTTTGTTTTTAAATGTAAGTAGGCCACACAGGGTAACAGACACAGCAGGAGGCTAAAAATGCACAACAAAGCGTTAATAAATTGGTAATAACACTGTTATTTATTATAGCGCCATTTATTCCATGGCACTTTATTATACTTGTCCCTACTATGTATACCCCTTTTTGACATATCATAAAACAAGGCATAAACTGGTACAGGAGGGGAGAGGACCCTGTCTGCGAGGGCTCTGTCTACAAGGGATGGGTGAGGATACAGTAGGTGAGGGTAGAGCTGGTTGTGCGGCGCTATATCAGACTGAGGGTTTCCGCAGGTTGTAGGCTTTTCAGAAGAGTTGGGTCTTCAGGTTGCTTTTTGAAGCTTATCAGACGCTCGCCTTTCTTGAAATGTTGTGGTAGAGCATTCCAGAGTTTGGGGGAGGCACCGGAGAAATCTTTGATGTGGTGGTGGGAAGAGGAGATGAGAAGGAGATATTGTGAGGATCGATGGTTACGTGAAGATAAGTACCAAGAGACTAGGTCACATTTGTAGGGCGGAGACAGGTTGTGGATGGCTTTGTAGGTCATGGTTCGGAATTTGAACTAGTCGTTGGGCAATGGGAAGCCAGTGTAGGGATTAACGAGAGGAGAGGTCAGGGAGTAACTGGGAGACGGGGGATTAGTCAGGCAGCATAGTGTAGAATAGATTGTAGGGGTGCAAGACTGTTAGGCCTTCTGCCCACGGGAGCTTGCTTCTGCGGATTTTGCCACGGAAAACCTGCGGATTTATCTGGATGTTCCAGATAAATCCGCAGGTTTCAGCATGTACAGACACTCCCCATGTTATCCTATGGGACATATGGAGTGTCTGTGTCCACGCTGCGGAATGTGCGGTTGCGGAATATACTGCGGATATCCCACAGCCGCACATAACTGCATGTCAATTATTCCTGCGATATTACGTGCAGAAATCCCCTGCCTTGGTCCCACACTTACCTGCCTTGATAGCAGACACCCGGTCATTTTCCCTCGGTACACAGGAGCAGGAAGGAGGAGCTGGGCGGGGCCTGCACGAGCTCCGATCATGTGACAGCTGGAGCTAGTTCAGGCCCACCCACCTTCTCCTTCAGTGTAAACACGGCCGGAGACGGAGAGAAGTGCTGCGTGATGGAGGTATGACCGCCCCGATCACTCAGCACTTGTTCTGCATTGAGGATGCAGTGCCGAAGCCATGGTACTGTATCCTCAATGCAGAATGCCCGCACCATATCCGCAGGACATTCCGCAAATAAACCACAGCATGTAAACAGACAAAGTTGTGCTGCGGTTTTCTGGGAGATCCTGCGGATATAACCGCAGGACACTTTTCCCCGTGGGCACATAGCCTTAGAAGGCAGGCCACAGAGCAGGAGGTTGCAATAGTCCAGGTGGGAGATAAGGCCATACACTAGGGTTTTTGCAGCTTCTTGGGAAAGAAATGTACGAATCTGGGAAATATTTTTGAGTTAGAGGTGAAGAACTCTTGGATGTGTGGCTTGAAAGAGTGAGCAGAGTCTACAGTTATTCCCAGGCAGCAGCATGTGGGACTGGGGAAAGTGAGCAGCCATTGGCTTGGATGGATAGGTCAGTTGGGGGGTTGAGTGAGGAGGAGGAGGAGGAAAGATAATGAATTCTGTTTTGTCATGTTCAGCTTTAATAACAAACTGACTGTTAATCAGCATATAGCAGCAAGATCATCAATAGGCAATTTATCCATACAAAGTGAAACAAAATACAGTTAAAGTGCAAGTTGCAAAGAAACCCTATAATTTAGAAGGCTTGTGCCAAAACACATGTTGAGATCACAACTAGTTGAGCAGTAGCCTCTAACGTTGTATTTGTTCATCATTCTATGTTATTACACTTATTCATCTTGATTATTTGGGTACCATCATCTTCTTGGATACTTGACCTAAATTTATGTGGTTTCTTTGCAACTTGCACTTTGTAGCCAGGGCTGTGGAGTCTGAGTCGGAGCTCATTTTGGTGGAGTCTGAGTCGGTATAAAATGCTCCGACTCCTAAAATATATAATAAATTGGGGACAGTAGTGCAATGCAGAATGTGCTGAATATTTTACTAAATAATATTTAGCATAATGCTTATATTTAAGTGAAAAATTTATTGTACTACAATGTGATCAGACATTAATTATTTTTATGATACAATAATCAAGATATTTAGATAGAACATAAAATATATTTATTGGAATACAACTCTACAACACAAAAAACTAAAATTGTAAATATGTAATACAATATATATATATATTATACACACAAGTTATATATGTAATCAACTGTATATTACATATTTACAATTTATTACATTTTTTTTTTGTTAAGTTGTATCCAATAAATATATTTTATGTTCTATACAATAATCAATATATTTGGATCATAAAAATTATTAAATGTCTGATGTTCACATACACATGTTCATGTACTACAATACATTTTTCACCTAACTATAAGCAATATATGTAGGAGTCGGAGTCGGTGCAAGAGAAATTGAGGAGTCTGAGTCGAAGGTTTGGCTTACTGACTCCACAGCCCTGTTTGTAGCTACATTTTGTTGCACTTTGTTCACTTGCTTATTCATGGTCTTGTTGCTTTTCAATCTGCTCTTTATGCTAATTGCCGCATTGGTTTATTGTATGTTGTTCTAAATTTGTTCATTCTTTATGCATTTTACCCTCCTAAGGTGTATGTCACCATCTTTTGTGTGACCTATTCATTTTTAAACTTTTTTGATATGAAGGAATATAAATGATCACTTTTTATCTCAAGTTTGGCTGCATACCGGTAAAGCAGTAGGTGGAATCAGAAGCTATGAGACCGCCTGAGTGTGTGTGTGTGTGTATATAGATATAGATATATATGTTATGATATAATTTACTTTAAATTTAAATATAATTTAAATTATGCGTTTTTGCATGTGTCTTTATCTAATAAAAATTATTTCACAGATCAACAGACAGTTGAATATTTCAGGCCATAGGCATCCTATTAGCACATCTATAATCCTAAAACACTCCCAAGGGCGACTTCACTTTTTTCCAGCAGTGCTATATGGTTCCAGCATGATTGATACCTCACTAAACTGGGATCGACATGCATGCAAGTTTTCTTGAAAGGAAATAGTAGGTAGCGTGCCACAGCAAATATATAATTTTTGGGGTGTGTGTGTGTGTACTGTATATAGGGGGGGAAAAAAAAATATTAGGAACTGATCATGTCCCCAAACGCTGTTCTCCTTCAGAAGTGGTGTTAATCCACAGGATCTTCCAGCTCCCTTGCTGAAGCACGCCTACCTGGAGAAAATTTACTTAATTCCATAGAAGTCATAGAGGCAGGATGACACAGCTACTGTCGCTGCTCAGTAAGCAGTGTCTCGACCATGACAATTTGATACCATGACAATTTGATAGCCAGCCTCATTCAGAAGCCCATTTTTCATGGACAAGTGCTATCCCTTTTACAGAACATGTACACATTATAGTCTGTGGGGCTGTATTTGAAGGGCTGAGAGGAGTGATGTACTATGCCATTGTCAGCACAGTTAGTCCTCCTTTTCAGTCTAATCCCACTTGACTGTGACATAACTGGTGGCCTGCCGGGGATGGTAAGACCAGAGTCCAGACATAGCCTCAGTTTTTTTACACTGTCGAAGTTCCCACCACTGCTCCACCACTTGTGCACAGAAAGGCTAGTAAGAATTTCTAGCCCCATATACATTAGATCAGTGTCTGCTGTGCAATTGTTCAACTGCAATCTTATCCAGCTTGCCCATACATGAATATAAAGTTGAGTGAGTATTATTGGATTTTCTGAAACTCCTGTCAGAGGAGTCTGGAAGTGTCTATCTTGTCACCAAATAAAATGATCAGTCATTAAAAATCCAATAGGTCAGATCCTTCTCTCACCCAACATCGTCTAAGAGTTGCGAGGCCCCCCATAAACACAGTTGGCCATCCTGTCAATAATTGCGGCTTCATTTGACTTTAGTTTAATATGTATTAGGTGGCTTTAGAATAAGATTGCAGGCAGGATCAGCCCAGGAGATAGTATAAGCCAGTCACAGTAGAGGTAACATGTCCTCCAGTGTTCTTCCTTATTCTATACAGTGCCATTCCTTTTTTATTTTATTTTTTTTTTCCTCTCTCGAAGGCCCTGTGCGCACTAAAAAAATGGAATTTTCTTAAGAAAATTCTGCACCCTCTGAAAGATTACCGCACCTGCGTTAAAAAAACGCACCCGAAAACCGCATGTGGTTTTTCCATTGGTTGGTACCGGTGTTTTTATACATTCAATCCAATAAAGCATGTTGGGGGGGGGGGGGGGGGATTTCCTTCTTCTTAGATAGATTAGATCGATAGATGATGGATGGAAGAGGGCTAGGTTGATAGATCAGAAATAAAAGTTGCAATATGTGTCCCCCCAACAGTATGTGTGATAGAGCAGTCTATTACCACTTGTGAGGCCCTGAAGTTCTCGCGAGCGGTAATGTGTTGACATCTCCGATCGTGAGAAATGACCTGGAGTTACCCATGCAGCCTCGTTCGTTCACGGAATGAGACTGCATTGAGTACTATGTCTCAGAGGTCGCTGGATCAGTATGCAAGCGTTGTGGGACCTCGTGGATTATGCCGGACCTGGAGGGGTATTTGGGGATTTTAATAAAGTGGTGACTGAGGGTCTTTTTGGTTTTCTTTCAAATAAAGGATTTTTCGGTGTGTGTGTGTGTGTACTTGTTTTGCTATACTTGTGGGGACATGGACCTGAATACACACCAACAGTGTGGGGACCTCTGTCTTCGTGGGGACCAAAAATCAGGTCCCCACAAAGCTGCCAATGCTAATCAATGGAGAAGACCTTGTTTATACACCTAGCATCAAAATCTCAAGTGTCCTCTTTATACACATATATAAGAGAAAGTGTGTATGAGTGTGTATGAGTGCGTGTGCTCAATGTGTGTACACTCCCTCTCTGGTGCCTTTGTGGTACTGCAAGCTGATACACACTTCAGAAAAGCCTCAAGATTCCACCTCTGGCAAACCGAGGTACTGCAGGCTCTCACACAAATTTGTTTAAAGTGTGTTGTGGGGACACAGATACAGGCTTGGTCATATGACTTAGCAGTAGTGGTGTGCAGGGTCTTAGCAGTAGTGGTGTACAGGGTCTTAGCAGTAAAGAGTATTCCATATTTCTGCCAGATACAGACAGAGATATTGAAATCTGAAAAAAGAGACTTCTGCTCATTGAAGGTAAGAACTGCTCACATAGGGTTCAACTCCACAGCAAACAACTCTCTATTTTATGCTGTATGTTGCTCTTTATATGTTTGGGGTGACTGCACATAGGGTTGCATAATGTGGATTATGAATATAAGTGTACACAAGGCTCGTAATGTGGATGATGAGGGATAGATATCCCACATACCCAGCTTTCCAGTAACTGTACTGAGCAAGAGACATGGGGAATGAACATGATATATGTACAGTATATAGTGTAATGGATATACAGTATCCCACATACCCAGCTTTCCAGTAACTGTACTGAGCAAGAGACATGGGGAATGAGCATAATATATGTACAGTATACAGTGTAATGGATATACAGTATCCCACATACCCAGCTTTCCAGTAACTGTACTGAGCAAGAGACATGGGGAATGAGCATAATATATGTACAGTATACAGTGTAATGGATATACAGTATCCCACATACCCAGCTTTCCAGTAACTGTACTGAGCAAGAGACATGGGGAATGAACATAATATATGTACAGTATACAGTGTAATGGATATACAGTATCCCACATACCCAGCTTTCCAGTAACTTTCCTGAGCAAGAGAGATGGGGAATGAACATGATATATATACAGTATACAGTGTAATGGATATATCCCACATACCCAGCTTTCCAGTAACTGTACTGAGCAAGAGACATGGGGAATGAACATGATATATGTACAGTATACAGTGTAATGGATATACAGTATCCCACATACCCAGCTTTCCAGTAACTGTACTGAGCAAGAGACATGGGGAATGAACATGATATATGTACAGTATACAGTGTAATGGATATATCCCACATACCCAGCTTTCCAGTAACTGTACTGAGCAAGAGATGGGGAATGAACATAATATATGTACAGTATACAGTGTAATGGATGTACAGTATCCCACATACCCAGCTTTCCAGTAACTGTACTGAGCAAGAGACATGGGGAATGAACATGATATATGTACAGTATACAGTGTAATGGATATATCCCACATACCCAGCTTTCCAGGAACTGTACTGAGCAAGAGACATGGGGAATGAACATGATATATGAACAGTATACAGTGTAATGGATATACAGTATCCCACATACCCAGCTTTCCAGTAACTGTACTGAGCAAGAGACATGGGGAATGAACATGATATATGTACAGTATACAGTGTAATATATCCTAAATACCCAGCTTTCCAGTAACTTTCCTGAGCAAGAGACATGGGGAATGAGCATAATATATGTACAGTATACAGTGTAATGGATATACAGTATCCCACAAACCCAGCTTTCCAGTAACTGTACTGAGCAAGAGACATGGGGAATGAACATGATATATGTACAGTATACAATGTAATGGATATATCCCACATACCCAGCTTTCCAGTAACTTTCCTGAGCAAGAGACATGGGGAATGAACATAATATATATACAGTATACAGTGTAATGGATATATCCCACATACCCAGCTTTCCAGTAACTGTACTGAGCAAGAGACATGGGGAATGAACATAATATATGTATAGTATACAGTGTAATGGATATACAGTATCCCACATACCCAGCTTTCCAGTAACTGTACTGAGCAAGAGAGATGGGGAATGAACATAATATATGTACAGTATACAGTGTAATGGATATATCCCACAAACCCAGCTTTCCAGTAACTGTACTGAGCAAGAGACATGGGGAATGAACATAATATATGTACAGTACAGTGTAATGGATATATCCCACATACCCAGCTTTCCAGTAACTGTACTGAGCAAGAGACATGGGGAATGAACATGATATATGTACAGTATACAGTGTAATGGATATATCCCACAAACCCAGCTTTCCAGGAACTGTACTGAGCAAGAAACATGGGGAATGAACATGATATATGTACAGTATACAGTGTAATGGATATACAGTTTCCCACATACCCAGCTTTCCAGGAACTGTACTGAGCAAGAGACATGGGGAATGAACATGATATATGTACAGTATGCAGTGTAATGGATATACAGTATCCCACATACCCAGCTTTCCAGTAACTGTACTGAGCAAGAGACATGGGGAATGAACATGATATATGTACAGTATACAGTGTAATAGATATATCCTAAATACCCAGCTTTCCAGTAACTTTCCTGAGCAAGAGACATGGGGAATGAGCATAATATATGTACAGTATACAGTGTAATGGATATACAGTATCCCACAAACCCAGCTTTCCAGGAACTGTACTGAGCAAGAAACATGGGGAATGAACATGATATATGTACAGTATACAGTGTAATGGATATACAGTATCCCACATACCCAGCTTTCCAGTCACTGTACTGAGCAAGAGACATGGGGAATGAACATGATATATGTACAGTATACAGTGTAATGGATATATCCCACATACCCAGCTTTCCAGTAACTTTCCTGAGCAAGAGACATGGGGAATGAACATAATATATATACAGTATACAGTGTAATGGATATATCCCACATACCCAGCTTTCCAGTAACTGTACTGAGCAAGAGACATGGGGAATGAACATAATATATGTATAGTATACAGTGTAATGGATATACAGTATCCCACATACCCAGCTTTCCAGTAACTGTACTGAGCAAGAGACATGGGGAATGAACATAATATATGTACAGTATACAGTGTAATGGATATATCCCACATACCCAGCTTTCCAGTAACTGTACTGAGCAAGAGACATGGGGAATGAACATGATATATGTACAGTATACAGTGTAATAGATATATCCTAAATACCCAGCTTTCCAGTAACTTTCCTGAGCAAGAGACATGGGGAATGAGCATAATATATGTACAGTATACAGTGTAATAGATATATCCTAAATACCCAGCTTTCCAGTAACTGTACTGAGCAAGAGACATGGGGAATGAACATAATATATGTACAGTATACAGTGTAATGGATATATCCCACATACCCAGCTTTCCAGTAACTGTACTGAGCAAGAGACACGGGGAATGAACATAATATATGTACAGTACAGTGTAATGGATATATCCCACATACCCAGCTTTCCAGTGACTGTACTGAGCAAGAGACATGGGGAATGAACATGATATATGTACAGTATACAGTGTAATGGATATATCCCACATACCCAGCTTTCCAGTAACTGTACTGAGCAAGAGACATGGGGATTGAACATAATATATGTACAGTACAGTGTAATGGATATATCCCACATACCCAGCTTTCCAGGAACTGTACTGAGCAAGAGACATGGGGAATGAACATGATATATGTATAGTATACAGTGTAATGGATATACAGTATCCCACATACCCAGCTTTCCAGTAACTGTACTGAGCAAGAGACATGGGGAATGAACATGATATATGTACAGTATACAGTGTAATAGATATATCCTAAATACCCAGCTTTCCAGTAACTTTCCTGAGCAAGAGACATGGGGAATGAGCATAATATATGTACAGTATACAGTGTAATGGATATACAGTATCCCACATACCCAGCTTTCCAGTAACTGTACTGAGCAAGAGACATGGGGAATGAACATAATATATGTACGGTATACAGTGTAATGGATGTACAGTATCCCACATACCCAGCTTTCCAGTAACTGTACTGAGCAAGAGACATGGGGAATGAACATGATATATGTACAGTATACAGTGTAATGGATATACAGTATCCCACATACCCAGCTTTCCAGTAACTGTACTGAGCAAGAGACATGGGGAATGAACATGATACATGTACAGTATACAGTGTAATGGATGTACAGTATCCCACATACCCAGCTTTCCAGTAACTGTACTGAGCAAGAGACATGGGGAATGAACATAATATATGTACAGTATACAGTGTAATGGATGTACAGTATCCCACATACCCAGCTTTCCAGTAACTGTACTGAGCAAAAGACATGGGGAATGAACATGATATATGTACAGTATACAGTGTAATAGATATATCCCACATACCCAGCTTTCCAGTAACTGTACTGAGCAAAAGACATGGGGAATGAACATGATATATGTACAGTATACAGTGTAATAGATATATCCCACATACCCAGCTTTCCAGTAACTTTCCAAAGCGATTAAATAGTTGGTGAATAAACATGATATATGTGTAATATATAAAGGATAAGGGGACCTCTTAGCGGACCTTAAATCTGAGTTAAGTCTAAGGGTACGTCCACACGCTGCGGGTGTATGGCGTCTGGAATCCGTATGGACTTTGGCCGCTAAATGCGGCGGTATTCCAGAGTATATATACCAATTGGTCAGGGTATATATGGCAGTAATAGGGTGGAATAGCGGCGGTAGTTCCTTACCACTGCTAATTCCTGCAAGAAGCCGCGGCTGATATTTAGCCACGGTTTCTGCCATTCTAGCATGTCAAATTATCGGATGGATCCTGTCCGTCAAATTGACATGATGCGGTTGAGAATAACGGCAGTCCAGATCAATTTCCGGATGAAAATAATCCGACCAATGACATCAGTACTGGTTTTGCTGGCGGCTACGGATCAGCCGCCACAAATCCGGCATGTGTGGACGAGCCATAATTCTCATCTGTTAGGTAATTCTGTCACAGACTTCATGCTTGTTATTGCAATTGGCAAAATTAATTCCACCTTTTCTGCAGGTTTTGAGGTGCTTTTTTGGCGCTCTTATGTGCGGCAAAAGTGCCAAAAAATACACTGCTAAGATGTTGCAAGAGCGGTCTGACAGCGGTTCAATTCTAACCTATAAGCAATTTCCGTTTGTATTCCGCAAGAAATCCGAGCGGCAAATTGACAAGATGTGGTTGAAAATTGCCGCACTGCGGCCTGCTTTCCACGATGGCAATTTTCCGCCCTGTGTGAACTGCTTTTTGCAGTTCACACAGGGTATAATGGAGGGCGTGGACGCAGTGGCATTTCCGTGCAAAACCTTGTGAAAAATCCACCACGTCTGAACGTACCCTTAAATGACTTGTCAAATTTACTATTTGCACTTCATTCACACTGCCGCTGTTTTTGTGGCCGCATTTGCGGTCCGTTCTTGCAAAAGTGGGACGCAATTGCGGCCGCTTGAAAGCGGAGTATGTGGAATATATATCCCTTACACTATATAGATATCATGTTCATTCCCCATCTATCTTGCTCAGGAGAGCATCTCCCTCCCCCCGCACCAAGAGCAGCTCATACTGAATTGTTACATTTACTAGCAACACTGCACACAGAAATGCAGCTCAATATTCCACTGTTAACCCTTTCCTCCCAGCAGTAACACACAACTCCTCACCTTCATATCATGGTGATTTATGGTCAGAATGACTTCAATGCGATCAGTGATTTCTATTCTAGCTCTGCTCACATAGATTTTATATCCACACTCAACTATAGGCCGTTCTTCATATTTTGGGGGCTGTTAGTCAGATATACTAGCTTGTGCCTGTATAGTATTGGTGTAGATGGGAGTGCAGGGCATGGGTTACATGGCACTGTGGTGGGATACTGATGGGAGGTATTGGTGCTGTGTTTGATGCTTCTACTGGGTATTTTCCTACTAATACTGGAACAGCTCACTGCTTAGAACGATCCTTCCCAGCTCTATAATATATTCTATATACCCCACAATGCAGGCTCACACACACATTTGTCGTGTTGTAGGGACACAGATACAGTCTTGGTCATGTCACTTAGCAGTAGTGGTGTGCAGGGTCTTAGCAGTAAAAAGTATTCCATATTTCTGCCAGATACCCACAGAGATACTGAAATCTGAAAAAAGAGACTTCTGCTCATTGAAGGTAAGAACTGCTCACATAGGGTTCAACTCCACAGCAAACGAGTGCTCTAGCACTGGCATCTCAGCAGGCATATCCCCTACTCCACAGCAAACGCGTGCTCTAGCCCTGGCATCTCAGCAGGGATATTCCCTACTGCACAGCAAACGCGTGCTCTAGCCCTGGCATCTCAGCAGGCATATCCCCTACTCCACAGCAAACGCGTGCTCTAGCCCTGGCATCTCAGCAGGCATATCCCCTACTCCACAGCAAACACGTGCTCTAGCCCTGGCATCTCAGCAGGGATATTCCCTACTGCACAGCAAACGCGTGCTCTAGCCCTGGCATCTCAGCAGGGATATCCCCTACTACACAGCAAACGCGTGCTCTAGCCCTGGCATCTCAGCAGGGATATTCCCCTACTCCACAGCAAACGCGTGCTCTAGCCCTGGCATCTCAGCAGGTATATTCCCCTACTACACAGCAAACGCGTGCTCTAGCCCTGGCATCTCAGCAGGGATATTCCCCTACTCCACAGCAAACGCGTGCTCTAGCCCTGGCATCTCAGCAGGGATATCCCCTACTCCACAGCAAACGCGTGCTCTAGCCCTGGCATCTCAGCAGGGATATTCCCCTACTACACAGCAAACGAGTGCTTTAGCCCTGGCATCTCAGCAGGGATATTCCCCTACTACACAGCAAACGAGTGCTCTAGCACTGGCATCTCAGCAGGGATATCCCCTACTCCACAGCAAACGAGTGCTCTAGCCCTGGCATCTCAGCAGGGATATTCCCCTACTCCACAGCAAACGCGTGCTCTAGCCCTGGCATCTCAGCAGGGATATTCCCCTACTACACAGCAAACGAGTGCTCTAGCACTGGCATCTCAGCAGGGATATTCCCCTACTACACAGCAAACGTGTGCTCTAGCCCTGGCATCTCAGCAGGGATATTCCCCTACTCCACAGCAAACGCGTGCTCTAGCCCTGGCATCTCAGCAGGGATATTCCCCTACTCCACAGCAAACGCGTGCTCTAGCCCTGGCATCTCAGCAGGGATATTCCCCTACTCCACAGCAAACGCGTGCTCTAGCCCTGGCATCTCAGCAGGGATATTCCCTACTGCACATGTGTGTCTGGGACATAACTCAGGGCACCTAGACAGAAGGCAGAGGGGAGCCTGAGCAGCTGAGCCTATATGTTGTGAGCATTAGAACAGGCCGGCGATTACAGGGTAACATGAAAAATGTCCGGCTTGCATTATGACTAGAACATGACAATATCCTTTTAAGTACTAACTTATGATGCGTTCCTTAGCAGTTGATGTTATATGTTCTACATTTCATTTTCTGCATACTTTACAAGTAGTAGAATTTGCTTTGATATAGGCAACTGGATTTTCACAATGAAAAGGCGAAGGATAACGCCCGAAAAAGACGCCATACCTTATGTCAGTGCCATCACCGACAAACCTGGACTGACCATGAAATACATCAATCCCCTTAAAGGTGAGTTAAAACAAGTTTTAACTAAATTGCCTTAATATTGTCATGCATTAGAATGACTGTCTTAGGTAATGATAAATATTTTCTACAGGAAGAGGAGTGTTTGCTGAAACTGAAATCGAAAAAGGGAGTTTTGTTGCAGAATATCGAGGCGAGCTCATCAATTTCGATGAGAGCCAGAAAATTGTAAGAACTTCGTGTACGAATTTCAGTGGAATGAAAAAATATGGTGGTAAGTAATAAGTTTTTTTTAATGCATTTGAGAGGGTATCCATCTTTCCCTAGTTGATAGCCAGTCCTGATTATGTCCTGTCTCTGCTGATCATGTGAATCCACTGCAGTCAGTTACTGAGGCAGCACCATTTTTGAAACATCAGTTAACATAAAGAAGCACCCTTAGGGCTAAGACACACATCGAAAAAAATTTCGGATCCGAATTTCGGGTCTGAATTTGCGCAATTTCGGATAAAATGAAAAAAAATAAATAAAAATTTCGGCCTGAAATTCGGTTCCGTTTACAAGTACAACCGAATTTCGGACTGAAATTTTTTTTCACATTTATTATAATGGGGCTGAAATTCAGTCTGAAAATGAAAATTCGGACATGCATCCGAATTTTTTTTTTTGGATCGGCCGAAAAAAATTCGGACGTGTGTTTTACCCCATTGAAATCAATGCATTTCAATGGGGTCCGAATTTCGGATCCGAAATCTGAAATATTTTCAGATGTATTTGAGCCCTTAAGAGGGCAATATGAATAGGGGTTAGTTTGCTATTTAATAGCTATAGCAGGTAGATTAAGGCTGTGTGCACACGTTGCGTTTTTTACCACGGAAACGCTGCGTTTAGAACCGCAGCGTTTCAGTGGCAAATTGCATGCGTTCAGCTTTCCCAGCAAAGTGTATGAGAAAGCCGAAAAATCAGTGCACACGCTGCGTTTCTAAACGCAGCGTTTTGGATGCCAAAAATCGGTGCGGAAAGAAAAGCAGCATTTCTTTATCGTTCCTTTATGGGAGACCCAGACCATGGGTGTATAGCTAGCGACCTCCGGAGGACACACAAAGCACTACACTCAAACGTGTAGCTCCTCCCTCCGGGCTATATACACCCCCTGGATGACAATCTACCCAGTTCAACGCTTTGTGTTTCAGGAGGATACACACACTTTTATTTCCTCATATTTTTTTTCAATTTTATTTTAATTTTTTAAAGATTTGGAAGAAAAGCGGGTCCAGTCTGGACTCCCGGCATGTCCCTTCACGCTCCACTCTGCGGGGTGCTGTTAAGGTTGATCTTAATAAGGCTGGAGCCTTCACATGCCGTGCTCCTTCGCATCCTCTGTCGAGGCTCTGTTTGAAGTGGGAGCCATCACGGTCCTCTCTGCTTGCAGGAGGCCGGCTCCATCCACAGCCCTGTCTGGTCCCTGCTGGAAGGAGCGTTAACCCCCACTCAGGGACATGGCCCTGCGTCTCAAAGCTAAGTATTGAGACGTTTTTTCAGGGGTCCCGGGTGCTTTTATTATGGGGGCAGTATGTGCTTTAGCGTTACTGTTAATTTCGGCCGGTTCTGGGAATTTCCCATGAGAACCGCGCCGACGGTGCCTGCTCGTCGGCCGCACTTTAAAATCTAGGCCCCGGCTTCAGTTTGGGCCTAGTTTCGTTTTTGGCTTCTTCTGTATGTTTTGCATACAGCGCCGCCCACCGCCCGGCCAGCAGAGGGGAGGGCACTCCTCTCTAAGGAGATGTCCCCTCCCCTGTCTACCCCCCCTGTATCTCTGTGCCCTCTGTTTTTCCCGCTCCTGGGCTTATACACGCCCCCCCTCCTTCTCCCAGCGCCATTTTCTCAGCGTTTTTATAACACTGAGAAGCGCTGGATGCTACTGCTGCATACTTTTTGGAAAGCTGTCACTTTACAGGGGAGCGGTGAAATCCGGAGGACACACAGAGAACAGGGCTGGTAAGCCACAACCTATGGTTGTGGACTTTTATTACACTCTCAGGCTTTCTACAGGAGTGTGTTTTGGCTGCAGAGCTTCCTCCACAGCAGCATGTCTGTCACTAGGAGCAAGGCTGCAAACATGTATGCTATATGCACTGCTTGCAAGCTAATTCTGCCAGAGCCTAGCACGTACCCACATTGTGATAACTGTGCTAATATGGTTGTGTCTCAGCCTGGAGCCTCCTCAGGGGTCCCTCCGGCTGCTTCGGTCCCGGTGGCTGAACCCCCGGCTTGGATAGCATCCTTTTCACAGACTCTTTCCAAGTCGTTTGCCGATTCCATGGGGCAGCTGTCCCAGACGCTGCTGTCTATGCATCAGCCTCCCTCTCAGGGTGTCTCTGCGGCTCTGAGCTCTGCAGAGCCCTCAGAGCATGTCCTAGGACCCCGTCCCCCTAAACGGAGACGCACGGACCCTTCTCCTTCCTCGTCCCACGGCTCTGATTCACAAGCCGAGGTGCGGGGCGAGGATGATTCACTTACTGTGGGCTCAGACTCTGCCTCTATGTACCCCATTGACTTGTCTGAGGGCGATGCGGACGTTAGTGACTTGATTGCGTCCATTAACTCCGTACTGAACCTCAACCCACAGGAGTCAGAGGATCAACCCTCTCTGGTAGAGGTACACCAGTTTACCTCTCCTAAGAAACCTAGGAGTATGTTTTTTAACCACTCCAGCTTTCAGACCACTGTTAACAAGCCTAGGGCCTGTCCTGACAAACGTTTTCCGAAACGTAGTTCAGATGACCGTTTCCCGTTTCCACCGGAGGTGGTTAAGGACTGGGCCCAGTCCCCAAAGGTAGACCCTCCAGTGTCCAGAATCTCAGCCCGCACAGTAGTTGCGGTGGCCGACGGCACTTCTCTTAAGGATCCCACTGACCGCCAGGTTGACCTTCTGGCCAAGTCTGTATTTGAGGCGGCAGGAGCCTCCTTCTCTCCGTCTTTTGCGGCGGTGTGGGCTCTTAAGGCTATCTCTGCCTCTCTGGCGGAGATTCATTCCCTCTCCAGGGACTCTATTCCTGAGATGGATGCCTTAACTTCCCGAGCTTCGGCTTTTGCATCCTACGCCATGGCTGCCGTCCTGGAGGCTTCTCACCGCACGGCAGTGGCCTCCGCTAACTCCCTCGCGATCCGCAGGATCTTGTGGCTTCGAGAGTGGAAAGCGGACGCTTCCTCTAAGAAGTACCTTGCGAGTCTCCCTTTTACTGGGTCACGGCTGTTTGGGGAACAGCTGGATGACATAATTAAGGAAGCTACTGGCGGGAAGAGTACTTCCTTGCCACAAGCTAAAGCCAAGAAACCTACCCAGGGCAGGAACCAATCGAGGTTTCGTTCCTTTCGTTCCTCTAACTGGTCATCCTCTAAGCCCACAGTCTCGTCCACTACCGCAGCCAAGGACCGTAAACCCAACTGGCGCGCAAAGCCGCGTCCTCAAAAGACCGGAGGAGCCACTGCCACCAAGGCAGCCTCCTCGTGACTATCTGGCCGCGCCAGCAACGTCCTTGGTCGGGGGCAGGCTCTCCCACTTTGGCGACGTGTGGTTGCAACACGTCTCCGATCAGTGGGTGCGGGATATCATCACCCACGGCTACAGGATACCTTTTTCCTCCAGCCCGCCAAACAGATGTTTTCTGTCCACCCCCCCCTGCTCCAAAGCCGCCGCCTTCTCTCAGGCCGTGGCATCCCTGCAGACCAACGGTGTAATTGTTCCGGTCCCCGCCTGGGAACGGTTCAGAGGTTTCTACTCAAACCTCTTTCTAGTTCCCAAAAAGGACGGTTCCTCCCGGCCCATCCTGGATCTCAAGCTTCTCAACAAGCATGTTCAGGTGCGGCACTTTCGCATGGAATCTCTAAGATCGGTCATTGCCTCAATGACCCAGGGAGATTTTCTGGCATCCATCGACATCAGAGATGCCTATCTGCATGTGCCTATTGCGGTTTCACACCAGCGCTGGCTACGCTTTGCGATCGGAGAGGAACATTTCCAGTTCGTGGCTCTTCCCTTTGGCTTAGCCACGGCCCCCCGAGTGTTCACCAAGGTCATGGCAGCAGTGGTTGCGGTCCTGCACCTCCAGGGGTTGGCAGTGATTCCTTACCTGGACGACCTTCTAGTCAAGGCCTCATCCAGTGTAGACTGTCAGCGGAGTGTCTCGCTCACTCTCGCCACTCTAGTCCAATTCGGGTGGCTTGTCAACCTCCCCAAGTCGACTCTGACCCCGACCCAGGTACTTTTGTACCTCGGGATGCAATTCGAGACTCTGCCGGCACTTGTCAAGTTGCCCTTAGTCAAACAGCAGTCCCTTCGTCTGGCGGTGCGCTCTCTGCTGAGGCACCGCCGTCATTCCATCAGACACCTCATGCAGGTGCTGGGTCAGATGGTGGCGTCCATGGAAGCGGTTCCCTTTGCCCAGTTCCATCTGCGTCCCTTGCAGCTGGACATTCTCCGCTGTTGGGACAAGCGGATCTCTTCTTTGGACAGGCTGGTGGCTCTGTCATCACAGGCCAGGAACTCCCTTCAGTGGTGGCTTCAGCCCCTCTCCCTTTCACAGGGACGGTCCTTCCTGACTCCGTCCTGGGTGATCCTTACCACGGATGCCAGTCTCTCCGGCTGGGGAGCGGTGTTTCTCCATCACCGAGCACAGGGCACTTGGACTCCGTCCGAATCAGCCCTCCCGATCAATGTGCTGGAGATCAGAGCTGTGTTTCTAGCTCTCCTAGACTTTCACCACCTATTGGCGGGCAAGCACATTCGGGTTCAGTCGGACAACGCGACAGCGGTTGCCTACATCAATCACCAGGGCGGAACTCACAGCCGTCTGGCGATGTTGGAGGTTCAACGAATCCTCCAGTGGACGGAGGACTCAAAGTCCACCATTTCCGCAGTCCACATCCCAGGCGTGGAAAACTGGGAGGCCGATTATCTCAGCCGTCAAACCGTGGACGGCGGCGAGTGGGCCCTGCATCCGTCAGTGTTCAGATCAATCTGCCGCAAGTGGGGCACTCCGGAAGTAGATCTAATGGCTTCCCGGCACAACAACAAGGTTCCGGTTTACGTGTCTCGCTCCCACGATCCTCAAGCCTTCGCAGCAGACGCACTGGTTCAGGATTGGTCTCAGTTCAGTCTGGCCTATGTGTTTCCCCCTCTAGCGCTCTTGCCCAGGGTTCTGCGCAAGATCCGAATGGAGGGCCGTCGAGTCATACTCATTGCTCCGGACTGGCCCAGGCGAGCCTGGTACCCAGACCTGCTCCGCCTGTCCGTAGGGATGCCGTGGCATCTCCCGGACCGCCCAGACCTTCTCTCTCAAGGTCCGTTCTTCCGCCAGAATTCTGCGGCTCTCAGATTGACGGCGTGGCTCTTGAGTCCTGGATCCTGACGGCTTCAGGCATTCCCTCTGAGGTCATCTCCACCATGACTCAGGCTCGGAAGTCTTCCTCGGCTAAGATTTACCACAGGACTTGGAGAATTTTCCTGTCCTGGTGTCGCTCTTCCGGCCATGCTCCTTGGCCGTTCGCCTTGCCGACCATCCTGTCTTTTCTACAGTCGGGTCTACAGTTGGGTCTGTCCCTCAATTCACTTAAGGGACAGGTGTCGGCTTTGTCGGTATTGTTCCAGCGGCGTATCGCCCGACTGGCTCAGGTGCGCACCTTCATGCAGGGCGCATCTCACATCATTCCTCCTTACCGACGACCCTTGGATCCCTGGGACCTTAATTTGGTCCTCACGGCCTTACAGAAACCCCCTTTTGAGCCTCTCAGGGAGGTTCCTTTGTCTAGACTTTCACAGAAAGTTGTCTTTCTAGTAGCCATAACTTCTCTCAGGAGAGTTTCTGATTTGGCTGCGCTTTCTTCGGAATCCCCCTTTTTGGTGTTTCACCAAGACAAGGTGGTTCTTCGTCCGACTCCGGACTTTCTCCCTAAGGTGGTGTCTTCCTTCCACCTTAACCAGGACATTTCATTGCCCTCTTTTTGTCCGGCCCCTGTGCATCGCTTTGAGAAGGCGTTGCACACCTTGGATTTGGTGCGGGCGCTCCGAATCTATGTGTCCCGCACCGCCGTTTTTCGGCGGTGCACCTCACTTTTTGTGCTAACCACGGGTCAGCGCAAGGGCCTCTCGGCGTCTAAACCGACCTTGGCTCGTTGGGTTAGGTCGGCTATCGCCGATGCCTACCAATCTTCTCAGGTGCCTCCCCCGTCGGGGATTAAGGCGCACTCGACCAGAGCTGTCGGTGCCTCCTGGGCTTTCAGGCACCAGGCTACGGCTCAGCAGGTGTGTCAGGCTGCCACTTGGTCCAGTCTGCACACTTTTTCTAAGCACTACCAAGTGCATGCTCATGCTTCGGCAGATGCGAGCTTGGGCAGACGCATCCTTCAGGCGGCTGTCGCCCATTTGTGAAGTTAGGTTTTGCCTACTTCTCCGTTTAGTTTATTTCCCACCCATGGACTGCTTTGGAACGTCCCATGGTCTGGGTCTCCCATAAAGGAACGATAAAGAAAAAGAGAATTTTGTTTACTTACCGTAAATTCTTTTTCTTATAGTTCCGACATGGGAGACCCAGCTCCCTCCCTGTTGCCTGTTGGCAGTTTTTTTGATCCGTGTGCTTCACGGCTGTTGTTAGTAGACAGAGTTCTGGTTTTGCCGAGTTTTACTCTATCTCTACTTATGGGTGGATGTCCTCCTTCAGCTTTTGCACTGAACTGGGTAGATTGTCATCCAGGGGGTGTATATAGCCCGGAGGGAGGAGCTACACGTTTGAGTGTAGTGCTTTGTGTGTCCTCCGGAGGTCGCTAGCTATACACCCATGGTCTGGGTCTCCCATGTCGGAACTATAAGAAAAAGAATTTACGGTAAGTAAACAAAATTCTCTTTGTCACTTCTTTTGTGCGTTGTGGCTGCGTTCTCTCCCCCATTGAATCAATGATGTGGGGTCAGAACGCAGCTACACCGCAGTGAGCTGCTTTTTTGTTGCGGTCCACGGGCTTTGTCGGCACACAGAACGCAGGCATTTACCTGGAAGTGAGGTCAAGAGGTTTCCTGTTGACCTCACTTCCTGGCAAAGTCCTGGAAAGCCCCCGGTGTCGCCAAAGTGCCCGCCCCGACCCCCGACCCCCCCCCCCTCCCAAAAATCCAACATGGCCACGTGCACAGTAGCGCACCGGCCGCCCTGCTCCTATGATTTCTGTCGCATGTGCCTTGAGACATGCGACAGAAAAATGCCCCCCAGGCCCTGCCAGGTCACCCCCTATTCCCCCTTACCTGTCCGGTCGCAGCGCTGATCCCCCGCGGCCCCCTCCTCCTTCACAGCAGACGCCGGTCAGTGCGGTCACATGAGCAGAGCAGCTGACAGCCAGCACTGTGTTCAGAGAGCTGTGCTGGCTGCTCGGCACTCTGCAGCTGTGACCCGGGGAGAGTGGGTGCAGATTTTTGGCACCCACTCTCCTCAAATGGAGGGTCTGCCCTCCTAGAAAATGGGGGATACGTTCCCTGAACGTGCCCCCATATTCTAGAAGGTCCAGAGCCGACGTGGGACATCCAAATGGATTTCTGCGGACCCATTTTTTTCAAATTTTTTGATTAAATTGGAGAACAAGGGAATGATTTGGGGAGTGTTTTTTCTAATAAAAAATTTGTCATTTTTTTTGCTTTTGTTAACTGTCAATTAGTTATGTCTAGTATCTGATAAACGCCGTGACATCACTAATTGCTGGGCTTGATGCCAGGTGACATTACACATCTGGTATCAACCTCTTATTACCCCGTTTGCCAACGCACCAGGGCGCGGGATGAGTTGGGGCGAAGCGCCAGGATTGGCGCATCTAATGGATGCGCCACTTATGGGTCGGCTGTGGCCTGCTATTTTTAGGCTGGGAAGAGTCCAATAACCATGGCTCTTCCCACCCTGAGAATACCAGACCCCAGCTGTCAGCTTCACCTTGGCTGGTGATCTAATTTGGGGGGACCCCACGTTATTTTTTTTTTAATTCTTTATTTATAAATAAAAAAAAAAAGCCTGGGGAGCCCTCCAAATTGATCACCAGACAAGATGAAGCTGCCAGCTGTGGTTTGCAGGCTACAGCTGTCTGCTTTACCCTGACTGGCTATCAAAAATAGGGGGGACCCCACGCCATTTTTTTCATTTTTATTTTTTTTTTGATAAATACTAAGCTAGGCACCCTTTAGTGCCACATGAAAGGTACTAAAGGTGCCAGCTTAGAATATGCAGGCGGGGGTGGGACGTTATATATATTTGACATCCATTCATCCATTGACGCTTTTTAGGCTGTGTGCCCACAATCAGGTTTTGCAGTGGTTTGGGCGCTGAGTGTTTTCCCTGCGTCCATAACGCTGCGTTGTGCAGTAGAAGCACAGTGGAAGGATTTTTGGAGATCCCATGCCCACTGTGCTTCTTTTCTCCGCAGCATAAACTGACCGGTGGCGTGGCTTCCCAAGGATCAGCATGTCAATTTATGCTGCGGAGACGAGAGTGTTCTCTGAAGGTAGAATAGAGCTAAAGTCCACAGCAGCCTGAACCCAAATCGTGGGCATGGGCAGCTGCGTTCTCCCGTGGACAACACTCACATCTCTGCAGGAAAGCTGACACTGTGTACTAGACGCCGTGTCGCTGGATCATGGCCACATAGCCTTAGACCTCTTTAACACGTCAGTGATTCTGGTACGTTTGTGCTTTTTTTTAAACGTACCAGAATCACTGACATACGCAGACCCATTATAATGAATGGGTCTGCTCACACGTCAGTGATTTTTCACTGCACGTGTCTCCGTGCGGCGTACCCGCGTGTGCGTGATTGCCGCACGGAGACATGTCCATTTTTTTCTGGCATCACTGATGTTCCATGGACCACGCAGTGGTGTGGTCCGTGAAACACGTGCCAGAAAAAAACGTGCTTTTAAAATTAAAATCATTTTTACTCACCCGGCGTCCAGCGATGTCCTCTGCAGCCCGTGCAGCTTGCTGCTTCTGAGCCAGCTCATTACTGTCGCGCATATTCATGCGCGACACAGCCGACCCGGAAGCAGCTGCTGCGGGGGTCAGCGCCGGCCGGATGCTGCACCGCGGGAGCGATCAGCACCATGGAGAGCGGGAGCGGGCGCAGGTGAGTTGATTACTAAGTGCAATCACGGGCCACGGAGAACGGATTCACGGCACACGGAGGGACATGTGCATGTTTTACACGCCAGTGAAAAACGTCAGTGTTTTTCACTGACCTGTGAAACGGGCCTAAAAGTGAGAATATTGTTGCTACAGCAACATTTTGGGTGAAGTAGCTGTGGATTCAAAATGCTTAATATACTCCTGACTAAAATCCTTGAGGGGTGCAGATTCCAAAATGGGATCACTTGTGGGGGTTTTCTGACATATAGGTACCCAAGGGGCCCTGCTAATGTGACATGGTGCGCGAAGTTTATTTCAACTTTTCCAAAATTCAAAATGGTGCTCCTTCCATTGCAAGCCCTCCCATTTTTCCAAACAGAATGTGGAGAAGAAGGAAATGACATCACAGATTTTTTTTTCCAAAGGTCTGTGTTCAACCAACTTTATTAACACTGACAAGTCTTAAAAAACGCACCTAAAAAAAGCATGAAAAACGCATGCGTTTTCGATGCGTTTTTCTCAAAAAGCATTGTTTACAATTCTCCCCTCTGCTAGAGGGTGCGTTTTTTTCCGCGCTGAAAAAAAAGCAACGTGTGCATATAGCCTTAGGGATTTTAAACATATTGGTATACCCAGAAATCTCTCATTACAGTGAAGATGTAGCCTCTCTGACTTTACCAGCACAACAAAGGCAGCAAAATGTCTAAATTAAAAGCAGAGATGTATACTTTCCCTTTCCATGGCCGTTGGCAGTTTAGCTAGCATCAAACTGGTGAAAAATTCCTTTAATAGATGTCAACCAGTGTCATTTCTTATGTTAAGATGACTGTAACAAGGGAATTTTGTCACCAGTTTTTCAGTGTGGAGTTCACTGTTTGGTAGGCACGGTGGTCAGACAGCAGAAACCAACTTAGGTTATTTAATTATAGAGATTTAAAGGAGTTCTGTCAGGGCAAAAAAATAAATTATACTCCCCTGCTCCTGCAGACGCTGCCAGCAGTCAATGGGTCCGTCCTCCGGTCGGCGGCGCTGTGGTGTCACTTTCCTGACACTGCCTGGCCTGGAGTGCTTCCGGGTCGGGCTGTGTGCAGCGTCTTTTTGCGTCATATGACGCGTCAGGGGCAGGCTCCAACCCCCTGATGACACACTGTTGTTCCCACCCACCAGCGCCTCACAAATGTGAGCAGGGACTACTAAATTCAAAGTCCCTGTTCTTCCCACCCACTTTGACGTGCTGGTGGGTGGGAACACATGGAAACTCCATGTGCGTCAATGTGGAAAGGGACAGCCGGTAAAGCCTTCTGCAGTGACACTGTAGGAGTGTTCCCAGGCTGTCCCCGCCCACCGTGTCTCCAAAGAGTGTATCCTTGGGTTTGCCTTCCATCTGGCACTTTGGTCTGTACGCCAGAGGGCAGGGATACCTTGAGGCAGGCTGTTCCCTGCTAGTAGTATTATCCGGACACCTTCCCCTCTTCTGAGCACTTTGGTGCTTGCTCATCACAATTTATATGCAAATGAGCTCCACAAGCAGGATTAGGGTACCGTCACACTTTAACCTGATGTTTATCTTAGTTACCAGTGTCCGCAGCTTCCAGACGCCGACTCTGTGCAAGCGCAGCGTCGCTTGCACGTCGCTGCTGGCTGGGGGCTGGTCACTGGTCACTGGTGAGATCTGCCTGTTTGACAGCTCACCAGCGACCATGTAGCGACGCAGCAGCGATCCTGACCAGGTCAGATCGCTGTTGCGATCGCTGCTGCGTCGCTAAAGTGTGACGGTACCCTAACTCGTGTCCGCAATTATCATTACCCTTTGCTTGCAAGCCCAATAAATCTACGCCACACAATGTCGTAGAGTTTTGGAAAAGGTTGTATTGTACAATTATAATGGACGAGGTTAAATACCTCCAATTATATCATATGGTGAGGTAACAAAACATCTGTTAATTTACAGAAGATAATTGGTTAGTATATATAAACATGGGTTATATTCGTCATGTGGGCTCCATTTCAACGAATTTCAGTTTAGTTATGAGTACACAGTACCAATGCAGCATCCTATCTTTGGAGGCAGTATTGGACAAAGAAATTACTAAGAAAATGATATGGTTACACAGAAAACTGGTTAACAAGTATACTAAGTGTTTATACTTCAACTTATCCTGGGTCTTAATGTCCAACGATAGCCACATAGGCAATATAGATAGACTACTTAGGACATTACAGAATGTGCTGAACACTTTGTGTTTAGAGAAAGCAGAGTTAAAGGTCACAGTCTTCTAGACATCTAATAAGAGACTTGACTACACATTGAACAATACTTTAGAACTATAGAACTTATCTATCTAGTGAATTCATAGATATTTCCACAACAAGGTCATGCACCAAGTGGGGACATTCACCACATCCAGACTTCATTTCCAACATTCAAAGCACCCTGCCTCTTCCTTTCAGGTCACGGTGCTCGTGGGGACATACTCACACACATTTCAGGTCATGCACCAAGTGGGGACATTCACCACATCCAGACTTCATTTCCAACATTCAAAGCACCCTGCCTCTTCCTTTCAGGTCACGGTGCTCGTGGGGACATACTCACACACATTTCAGGTCATGCACCAAATGGGGACATTCACCACATCCAGACTTCATAACCAACATTCAAAGCACCCTGCCTCTTCCTTTCAGGTCACGGTGCTCGTGGGGACATACTCACACACATTTCAGGTCATGCACCAAATGGGGACATTCACCACATCCAGACTTCATAACCAACATTCAAAGCACCCTGCCTCTTCCTTTCAGGTCACGGTGCTCGCGGGGACATACTCACACACATTTCAGGTCATGCACCAAATGGGGACATTCACCACATCCAGACTTCATAACCAACATTCAAAGCACCCTGCCTCTTCCTTTCAGGTCACGGTGTTCGCGGGGACATACTCACACACATTTCAGGTCATGCACCAAATGGGGACATTCACCACATCCATACTTCATAACCAACATTCAAAGCACCCTGCCTCTTCCTTTCAGGTCACGGTGCTCGTGGGGACATACTCACACACATTTCAGGTCATGCACCAAATGGGGACATTCACCACATCCAGACTTCATAACCAACATTCAAAGCACCCTGCCTCTTCCTTTCAGGTCACGGTGCTCGTGGGGACATACTCACACACATTTCAGGTCATGCACCAAATGGGGACATTCACCACATCCAGACTTCATTTCCAACATTCAAAGCACCCTGCCTCTTCCTTTCAGGTCACGGTGCTCGCGGGGACATACTCACACACATTTCAGGTCATGCACCAAATGGGGACATTCACCACATCCAGACTTCATAACCAACATTCAAAGCACCCTGCCTCTTCCTTTCAGGTCACGGTGCTCGTGGGGACATGCTCACACACATTTCAGGTCATGCACCAAATGGGGACAATCACCACATCCAGACTTCATAACCAACATTCAAAGCACCCTGCCTCTTCCTTTCAGGTCACGGTGCTCGTGGGGACATACTCACACACATTTCAGGTCATGCACCAAGTGGGGACATTCACCACATCCAAACTTAATTTCCAACATTCAAAGCACCCTGCCTCTTCCTTTCAGGTCACGGTGCTCGCGGGGACATACTCACACACATTTCAGGTCATGCACCAAATGGGGACATTCACCACATCCAGACTTCATAACCAACATTCAAAGCACCCTGCCTCTTCCTTTCAGGTCACGGTGCTCGTGGGGACATGCTCACACACATTTCAGGTCATGCACCAAATGGGGACATTCACCACATCCAGACTTCATTTCCAACATTCAAAGCACCCTGCCTCTTCCTTTCAGGTCACGGTGCTCGTGGGGACATACTCACACACATTTCAGGTCATGCACCAAGTGGGGACATTCACCACATCCAAACTTAATTTCCAACATTCAAAGCACCCTGCCTCTTCCTTTCAGGTCACGGTGCTCGCGGGGACATACTCACACACATTTCAGGTCATTTACCAAATGGGGACATTCACCACATCCAGACTTCATAACCAACATTCAAAGCACCCTGCCTCTTCCTTTCAGGTCACGGTGCTCGTGGGGACATACTCACACACATTTCAGGTCATGCACCAAATGGGGACATTCACCACATCCAGACTTCATAACCAACATTCAAAGCACCCTGCCTCTTCCTTTCAGGTCACGGTGCTCGTGGGGACATGCTCACACACATTTCAGGTCATGCACCAAATGGGGACAATCACCACATCCAGACTTCATAACCAACATTCAAAGCACCCTGCCTCTTCCTTTCAGGTCACGGTGCTCGTGGGGACATACTCACACACATTTCAGGTCATGCACCAAGTGGGGACATTCACCACATCCAAACTTAATTTCCAACATTCAAAGCACCCTGCCTCTTCCTTTCAGGTCACGGTGCTCGCGGGGACATACTCACACACATTTCAGGTCATTTACCAAATGGGGACATTCACCACATCCAGACTTCATAACCAACATTCAAAGCACCCTGCCTCTTCCTTTCAGGTCACGGTGCTCGTGGGGACATACTCACACACATTTCAGGTCATGCACCAAGTGGGGACATTCACCACATCCAGACTTCATAACCAACATTCAAAGCACCCTGCCTCTTCCTTTCAGGTCACGGTGCTCGTGGGGACATGCTCACACACATTTCAGGTCATGCACCAAGTGGGGACATTCACCACATCCAGACTTCATAACCAACATTCAAAGCACCCTGCCTCTTCCTTTCAGGTCACGGTGCTCGTGGGGACATACTCACACACATTTCAGGTCATGCACCAATCACACGATTTGTCTTTAGTGTTGAAAATGCTGATTGGTGGGGTGCAGACATCTGACACTCCCACTAATCTGCTATTCATCGATGTCTCCCTGACAGAACCAGAAGCAGATGGCTTTGTTCACTGTGTAATGGATCTGCCAGGTTAATTTAGCTCAGTTCAGAGTCACTAGTATGGGAGCTGAGCTGCTGCAGTCTGGCATGGCCACTGCATAGTAAATTTAGCTATCTGCTTCGGGCTCCTTTCACAATGTAGATCTTGCTATGGTGGCTCTACACCCTCTGATCAGATTCAAGCCTATCCTGACGATATTGCATTAACATGCAAAACTCAAAAACTCATTTAAAAGGAAACCTGTCAGGTGGAATATACACAATAACTTACAGATTGAGAAAAAGAAATCTTGTGTGGCATGGCGCACCAGTGAGAAGCGTTGGTGCGCCATGCCACACAAGGCATTTACATTTGCTGTACAGCTGCTATTGTTCGCTGCACAGCGAATGTAAATAGAACATGGCCGGTTCTATTGAGCTAGACGCGCCCTATTGTATTTGCAGCGGCGAATATAAATAGAACGTGGCCACGATTTTAATGGAACGCGGCCGCTTCTATTCAGCCGTCCGTGTTCTATTGTATATGCAGGACTGCCCGCGGCTAAAGTAAATTTGCCATGATTTATTTACAGATTTGTGTCCTGTCTTACTATGTAGGCGCAGAAAACAGACAGGCTGTTGCATTTCCTGGCCGACCCTGCTGGTGCTGGCTTGTTCTCAGCCGATCCAGCACATGAGGACTGTAGGAGGGCTCAGGGTATCTACAGGAGGGCATACAGGAGGTGACCTACAGGCTGGCTATAGGAGGGCGCAGAAGGGCACAGGCTGCTACATTTCCCGGCTAACCCTGCCGGTGCAGACTTGTTCTTGGCCAACCCAGCATAGGAGGGCACAGGGTACCTACAGGCTGGCTACAGGAGGGTACAGGGGACTTACATACTGGTTACAGAAGAGCAGTGGGGGGCTACAGAAGGGCACAGGCTGCTGTATTTCCCACCCTCGGCTTATATGAGGGTCAAAGTTTTTTCCCACTTTTTTATGTTAAAAGTCAGGGGGGTTGGCTTATACATGAGTATATACAGTATTCATTTTATATATATAATCTTTTTCTTCTTTGGAACAAATTCAGCACCAAAGTGAGTCAGAGCTTGGGCAGGACCATAAACTAAAGAAATCAGAAGGCATGTGTTCTTTTAAATTTTATATTGTTGTATTGGAATACTATATCATGCAATTCTCATATATTGATATGAAAACCGGTATTTTAAAATATATATATTTTTTTTATTTTTCAGGCCGAAAACCTGTAAAGAAGATACCTTGGAACAGGGAGGAAGTGAAGGCTATAGAGAAACATATGATTAAATTTATTCATAAATGTAAAGTGCCTGGAAAAAATGACTGTGTGGCATGTATCGCTGCAGAACCATCTGCACTGAAAGACAGAAACTGGCTTGCTGTTAAGTTTTACATAAAGAACCGCATAACAGCTCTAAAACGCAATCCGATAGAATAAACACAACATTTTGAGCCAGGCACCGGGTTTTAAGTTTGGTTAAATTATAGGTTAGCATACTAGAAAAGAACAAAAGAAATTAATTCTACCTAAAACCTAACAGTTCTATCCCCTACTCTGAGCCTCAAACTCATGGGGCTTATAGTAGGTGGAACAGGAAATCCGGTGATGTATTTTTTATACTTGCCCCCATTCCCATACTGTGCTAGTCCACAGTCAGTAGATGCACAAGAAGAGTGACTCTTTTCATTCTATTCTCTATGGGAAAGCAGAGTGAAAAGTCACTTTTCTGTTTATGCTCAGACTTTGGAACGACACAGTGCAAGAATTTACTATAGGGGTATAAAATGACAGTTGTTACACGGATATAAAATGAAAAGTTTTTATTAACAATAAATACTAGACCATGGTAATGTGGCAACGTTTCGGGCTACAAGCCCTTTGTCAAGCCGTAACATAAAATGCGCAGGGTCTAGAATGATAAAATACATATAATCAATTAAAATATTAATAAACACAAAAGAAGATATAAAAAGGTTTACATGTCGTACATACTATAAATGAAACCGGGGTATCCTGATTCTGAATCATAAACACACAATTATGTATATACACATATACACACAAGTACATATGTCGTATCTCCACTAAATAATAGTACATCATAAATCATTTGTTTGTTGAATTAGTCATAGAAAATCCATTGATACACAGATATGCATAGGCTATTACCTTAAGCAGTGTATAATACCATAATATGTCCAGTTATATTATTCTATATAGGGGAGAGAGTTAAGAAACAGGTCCCAGCGACTCCTGTACAATAATGAGTTTTCAAAGATAGTGAGAAATAGCTTACCTAGAGTGCTTTGGTTATGTGACCAACGGCCCCATAATGTAAAGTGTAGAGCTTCAGAGCAGTTGATAGGCAACACCTAAACGTTAGCCGGAGTATTACAGACCGTTGTAAGGCTACGGTACACCCCACGTGGA
Organism: Anomaloglossus baeobatrachus; assembly: GCF_048569485.1. Lineage (NCBI taxonomy): Eukaryota > Metazoa > Chordata > Amphibia > Anura > Aromobatidae > Anomaloglossus > Anomaloglossus baeobatrachus. Next base: position 280,429,697 of record NC_134354.1, on the reverse strand, counting down.
TGCCGGAGCCCGCTGCACCTAAGAGGCACGGGCTCCTTTGCTGCCCACACGCACACGCTGCTGTGACTCCGCATCACCCCTCAGATAGGTAAGATCACTCTTCACCAAGGGTCTCCTGTGGGTCTAATGCTTCTATACACGTGAGGACCGTAGCCTTACAACGCCCTGTAATACTCTAGCTAACTTTTAGGTGTTGCCTATCAACTGCTCTGAAGCTCTACACTTTACACTATGGGGCCGTTGGTCACATAACCAAAGCACTCTAGGTAAGCTATTCCTCACTATCTTTGAAAACTCATTATTGTACAGGAGTCACTGGGACCTGTTTCTTAACTCTCTCCCCTATATAGAATAATGTAACTGGACATATTATGGTATTATACACTGCTTAAGTTAATAGCCTATGCATATCTGTGTATCAATGGATTTTCTATGACTAATTCAACAAACAATGATTTATGATGTACTATTATTTAGTGGAGATACGACATATGTACGTGTGTGTATATGTGTATATACATAATTGAGTGTTTATGATTCAGAATCAGGATAACCCGGTTTTATTTATATTATGTACGACATGTAAACTTTTTTATATCTTCTTATGTGTTTATTAATATTTTAATTGATTATATGTATTCTCATTCTAGACCCTGCGCATTTTATGTTACGGCTTGACAAAGGGCTTGTAGCCCAAAACGTTGCCACATTACCATGGTCTAGTATTTATTGTTAATAAAAACTTTTCATTTTATATCCGTCTAACAACTGTCATGTTATACCCCTATAGTAAATTTAGACCTACAGAAGTAATGGTTCCATCGACTTGATCGTGGGTGACTTTATTGGTTCTCTTGTTGTAAACTCTACGGAAACACGTATCAGTTTTCCGGTATACACCATGCGGTCCCACCACCAAGTGTGGGGTAGCCATTTAATTTGGCCAAGTCCTTCCAGGGGGTTATTGTGTGTATATATTTTTTACTGCTTTGGTCATCCCCAAGTGGCACCACTCTTTCCTTCCTTTTTAGTCAACTATTTTTGTTTTAGAACAGTGCAAGAATGGGTGACCATATGAGTATAAAACCCCAGACTCCTTGGTCCCCCTACTTTCAAGAGGTACTGCATTGCTGTGTTGGGCAGAGAGCATGCGCCTGGGTATTACAACCCGACACATAGCAGGCGGGCGGAGAACAGTGCCGTACGTATTGCAACCAGTACGACATGGCCCCAGCTCTCTATCTTACTTGTCAAATGACAGTACCCCTTTAAGCCCTATATGTTACTTTATGGGATTCATAATAGCTGACAGAGCTCCTTTAATATATCCAAATAAAAGTCCATGTACCTGGGCAACATAAAAATAACTACAAAAATGAACCAATATAAATAGCAAATACACACAGTCAAGCATTGCAAGTGAGTTATTGATATGATAAGGCCAATTAATGTCCCTTTATTGAACAGCTGGCCCTACCCAGCAGCAGGACAACTGCCGCCATGATAATGAAATGTTTGTAAGTGATCAATAAAAACAAGCGACCCCACTGATGTTCGGGTCAAACCAGATTGACCTGATTTCACTTATAATCAGGATTGAGATGCCCAAATCTGATCTTTCTCTCTCCAGCATTAATTTGAAAAACATTTTTTTCCTTCAGTCTTCAAAGTCATCCCTAGTCAATAAAACAACAAAAATGTATGGCAATATACAAATGCAAGAGATGATGGGCAAGTAAAATTATAAAAGATTAAGGTGCTGGAAACAGTTATTACAGAAAACATTTGTGGCAATTGTTTAAAAAAAAAACCTATAATCCCAAAAGTGTGTGTAACACATGATGATCAATATGTGCTAACAATAACTGTCGAGTTGTTGAAGAGGTTCTGTTGTCACAACTTTTTTTCTGCAATATGATTTGGTAATCGGTGTGCCATAGCATGTTGCAGAAATGCGACTTCCCTCCTCCCACCGCTCCTCCAGGTCTTCTCCGGTCCTCTTTGCTGTTGTTTACTGGCAGGTATTCCAGGATGCATTGGTGCGGAGCATTTGACTGCTGTGGAGCAAATCTCACGTTTACAGTGGTCACATGCCCTGCACCACCATCCCAGGCAATGCTTCCACTGTGCATGCCTGGGATTTCGTGAAGGTGCCGCCCCATTCATGGGTTGGAACGCCATCATATGATGTTCGGATACACTGCATCTTCCGGCCTTTAGTCCTTCAGCCACAAGTGGCTACAAATGCTCAAGAAGAGTGTTTCTAACAGAGGTGCTGGAGAGCCAGGATGCCAGAATTGCTCTGGGAACACCATTATTGTCCGGACCAGGACCTTGGGGCGCAACAATAGGCGAGTACACCTGTTTGGTTCCAGAACCCCTTTAGGTTTAATAATAAAAGACTTGTACCTGCATGTCTGAAAGTGGTATAGTACAAGCAAGTGTGCAATATAGCCGCTTGTCCTTTATTTGATATGGTACATTAGGGATATCAATAGGCCCTATTATATGAATAGCACACCTGTAAATCTTGACTGTGCGTTTTGTTTTTCACACTTATTTTCATAGTGCTGTAAGCTTATGTTGCTCAGTTACATAAGCTTTTACTTGGACATATTGAATGGTAAGTATTAGATAGAATGAAATTATTTTTGTTCTCGGTTTCTCTAAAGCATTTTACCATTGCTAACATTGTGTCTAGTTGTTTAGTCAACATGACTAAATAGTTTTGGGTTAATTTCAACTTAAATTTTAAATGGAAAGAAGGTTTCCCAAAAACCCAGGACCAACAAAGGTATTACTAAAAGAAACTCCAAGATTTTGATCTGTTTTACCAAAGGCTTTTTGTGACCTCAGTGTACTCGCCCTCCTTCCACAACTTGTGAACTGTTCTTACTCCACTCTGTTTCAACCCTGCAACTTCAATTGTTTTACATATGTATTTTATATAAAATGTTGAATAAATTTGTTACTTTGGCATTCAATATTTGTCTGTCACATTTATTTATTAATTTACCTACACTGTAGGTCTAACTGTATTACTGTCTAACTTCAGTACTGGGATCATAGTTCGCTCCAACCCCATCCATTGTAGCAATAGCCCAGCTGTATATTAGTACTGCTTTTGTGCTCACTTCATCCAAATCATGTTACCATATGTCAATTGTAAACTAGTCTCTTAAAAACTTAAAGGAGTATTCCGGGAATAGAGAATTCTTGTCAGCCGGCAGGACACCTGTAGGGATAGGGGGCGGACTGGTACTTACCATCATTCGCGGTCTCTTGTCCTGAGCAGGGGCTCCCGTCACCGGCGCTACAAAAACCGGAAGTGTCTGTTACCACGTCATTGTACACGTGATTGCCAGCCACTCACAGGCTTCAGAAGCAGATCGAGCCTAACCAGTGAAGCGTGAGTAGCCGCTGGTAACATGAACGATAGATGCCGGCCCAACACTTTGGGACTTTGCGGCGCCGGTGATGGAGGCTGCTGCATGGCATGGAAGGCCGCCGGTGACGAGACTATAAGCACCAGTCCCCCTTCTCTCCTTACAGGTGTCCTGCCAGGTACTGGGAATTCTGTATTCCCAGAATACCCCTTTAATGTAGAGTTAGGTCATTTTGCGGGAAGGAAATAATAAATGAACTTTAAGGGCCTGAATGCAACATCAATGGTAAAATTGGTAAGGCTGGTGTTACACGCACCATTTTCTATAAAAATCCATTGGCCTGTACTTATCACTCTGTCTTAATCACCTATAGCAACTAATCAGAGGTTGATACCAAAGCTGTGATTGGTTATTATGGGCAAATCAAACAATTTTTGTTCTCAAACAGATTAAATGTTTATACCTGTTTTTTTTCGCAGAAAAATGCTGCTGACAGATTGGCTAGCACTGAACAGGGAAAGTATAATAACCACAAAATGAAAAGCATTGTAGATGGAGCATTTTCTCACTTTGTATTTCTTGGGTAATTGGCAGTTTGTTTAAAAAAACAGCATGGTCTTGGTGTGGTGATTTTTTTTTCAACAAGTTAGGACTCTCCCATACGAATGTATTTGCCCGTCTGTGCAGTGTCCGCAATTAGGGACCAAAGCTTTGGTCCCTATTTGCGGACACTGCACAGACGGGCAAATACGCTTGTGTGGGCGAGCCTTAAATGTAATTTCTCCTATAGACCTCCATTGTTAGTGACCTAACAGCAGAAAAATATCTTAGTCCCCAGGTGGTTAAAACCCTGAGATGTGTGTATTTACAGATGTCCTCAGATGGTCATTGTTCATGAAACGGTCCTCACAAGGATAGTAAAAGTCAGGTTCCTTATTTTAAGCAATATTGATTAGCTCAAGTGATAACTGTGGTTACACATTGCACTAAAATATTCCTATATGATTGCCTTGTTAATATCACTGCAGGGAATGGTAGTCCCCACAATACATGTTCCAGTCAGGTGTCCCTCTAAACCACCAAAAACGAGTATGTGTGTGTGTGTGTGTGTGTTTATTTTCTGTCACTACAGTTTAGTGATGGCGTGTCATACTCTGCAATTACTAATCTTGGACTTAGTGGCAGCTATGAGCTGCCATTAAATCCTTGTTACCCCGATTGCCACGGCAATCGGGATGAGTCAGGTAGAGTCCCGGGACAATCGCATCAAATAGATGCGGCAATTCCGGGCGGCTGCTGGCTGACATTTTTAGGCTGGAGAGCTCCCCATAATGTTGGGCTCCCCATCCTGAGAATACCAGCCATCAGCTGTGTGGCTTTATCTTGGCTAGTATCACAGTATGACTGTGCACCTTCTCTTTGTTTTTTTTTTTTTTTTGTTTTTTTTTTTTTAACCATAGGTTTTGCTGGGGAAGGACTGCAGCAAAACATGTAGCAAGTCCGTGGTAAAAAAAAAAAAACACAGCGTGCGCACAGGACTGTACATATTAGAACTGAGCACAGAAATTTGCACTGCCCTGGTCCAGCATCCAGTCCAGTTGTTTGTAGCCACCATACTAGGCCAGTCTTTTCTTTTGTGATTGGGACTTTGGGCACCTCCTAGCATTTACACGGCCTTGTTATGCCATTGGGACTGAGAATGCGGCCATTAAAGTGAAGACTGTCCTGGTGCAGCTGCAACAGAGGATCAAACTAAACAGCAGACCGCTTCACCCCCCCCACTCCTAGTGTGTGTGTGTGTGTGTGTGTGTGTGTGTATTTTTCACTGTGTAATGCTTGGTTTGTGGACATTGGTGGGGGGGTGGCTGGGGTGGACTGGGTTTTACAGCTGCTTCTGTTTACATGCACATGTTATGGTGCAGACTTGCAAAGATGGACAGAAGTAATGAGCAGTAGACCTGTGAATAAGGGAACTGATGTCTGTATTGTAACGGTATCAGCAGAAAGTTCCAGGTCCTGAATCTGCATATCTATGGGGAAGCCAGGATTGCTCACTGATGAACCCACAGGATGCGTTATGGGGGTTGGGATGCTATGGGGGAAGTGAAAGCCCCTTAGACCAGCAGAAGACCCATGAGGAATGTAGATGGTGATCACAAAGGAACTGTAAGGGCTGTCTGTACTTGCATACAATGATTTTCTGACTATATAAATGTAGAAAGCTGAAATACTTAATATTGCAGACATTTTGGAGGTTTTTACATTTTGAAATGGCTCTCAGATAACCCCTTTTAAATTTATCTTATTAAGGGGATTAGTTGTTAACTTGTTATAAAACTTTTAACCGGACTACCTCAGCTTAATCGATCGAAGGACCCCAACTGTAATATAACAGTGGATTCTTGCCTTCCACAGCGGCACGATTAGTATATGTTCACACAGGGTTTTTTTTTTTTTTTTTTTTGGTGCGTGTTTGCATATATATATATATATATATATATATATATATATATATATATATATATATATATATATATATATATATATATATATATATATATATATATATATATATATATATATATATATATATATATATATATATATATATATATATATATATATATATATATATATATATAATTTTTTTTTTTTTTTTTTTTTTTTTTTTTTTTAAGCTGCGGATTTGCCTTGGTTTTATGCAAATACTGTAAAAAAAATGCTGCTTTTTACAGTCCCAGTAATCTCGTGCGCACACACAAACACCTGCAGATTTTTATTCCTCACGGTTTTGTCAAATACCTGCATTTTTGCTGCAGATTTCAAAGGATGAGTGTCAATTCAATTCTTTGCGTTTGTTTTTTGTTTTGTTTTTTGTTTTTTTCATTGCTACAAGCTAATTTTTTTTTGTAGGAAATAACACACCAAAAACACAGGTGACTAAAAGATTTCTTGTCACAAGATCAGGTTTTCGTCAGGAAAAAAAACTTACTAAAAAAAGCCCTGTGTGAGCATAGCCTCATAGTAATGTCGGCACCATGGTTCCTGGAGAGTGATATGGCTTCTTGTGTCACTTGCAGGTTGCAGCCAATTAACGGAGGCTGTTTGCCGTGATGAAATAGAAGAAGTTGTAGCCGGACATCGGCCGTGTCTGAATATTGATGTGTTGCAGCCAAACTGCCCAATGGCCGTAGTTTGTACATTCTACAAGTCCCATTACATTCTTGCAACATGGGCCGACATTTCTGGAATGCTGTAGCCACTGCAGGAGGTGGGAAGCCATCGTTTTTGTTTTACTTTGGAGCCCAAATTTGTTCAGCAGGGGTTTTTCTGATTCACTGGCTGTGTGAACAAAATGTTAAAATTTAACGTTTATTAATCCCTTTAATAAAAACAATTCATATTCGCACTTTTTTGAAGCCTATCTGAAACTCCCGGTTAGAGAATAACCAGGTTCAGATACAGAAATAAGCAGATGGATTCACCAATATCGGTCCTAATCTGCTATAAAATTAAATATGCATATAAATAGTGTCCCAACTGATGGAGTAACTACTTTAAGCACAACTTTAATACTCAGTTCAGTACTACACACTGGACACTATACTTAATACACTGCCCACTATCACCTAGTGACTGGAATTAATATCCGTGCCTTAAATCTGAGCTAATTTTAATCTAGACCTATTAATAGGCGCATAAAGTATACCCTTTCTCACTGCTCATCAAATATTGCAGACTTAAGGGACCCAATCCCCAGATAACTCATTAATATAATGGATAAAGATACTATTCTAGCCACCCTGGCATATACTATTTCTGCCTGGGTGCATAAATACATTTAGCAACTAGGGTTTTGTTACTGAAAAGTTTAGTTTGTAGCATGCATAAACATATGCTCTCAATAATAATTATATATTTCTTTTTTTTTTTAGGTATGACGTCTTGTTTATGCCCCCATCTTTCCCATTTGGTGGTATGGAGAATCCATGCATAACATTCGTTACCCCCTGTCTACTAGCTGGTGATCGGTCTCTGGCTGATGTGATTATTCATGAAATATCCCACAGTTGGTTTGGAAACTTAGTGACCAATGCCCATTGGGGCGAGTTTTGGCTAAATGAGGGTTTCACCATGTACGCTCAGCGAAGGATCACCACAGAGATCTATGGTATGTAGTTCCTTTTGGTTCTTAGCACATACGAAACTTTGTATTTTTCCTGGTTGATGGTGAGTGCCGCTTCTTGTATTCAACACCGCTTAAGAAGTGCAGCCCAACTTACATCCTTTTCATGTGTGTCTTGTTCAACCGTGGGCAAAAAAACCCCAGCTGCTTCACAATAGCACCGAAGATTCTCTGTTGTTGAAATTGTATTTTTCTTTGATATATATAATATTTATTAGTGCACCAGGATTTTCAGGAAGGTGATAACCCCTTCAACTGTCACTCATGACGTGTAAAATATAATAATATAATATATATATATATATATATATATATAATATATATATATATTATACTAGAAGGTGGCCCGATTCTACGCATCGGGTATTCTAGAATTTACGTATTGTGTAGTTAATGTATGATTTTTGTTTATATATATATATATATATATATATATATTATATATAGATGTTGTGTGTAGTTACCAAGTGTTTGTGTAGGGGCTGTACATGTTCTGGGTGTTGTCTGGGTGTAGCGGGGGGTGAGAGCGGTGTTGTTTGTGTGTTGCGTTGTGTCGTTATTTGTGGAGCGCTGTGTGTCTGTATCGTTGTGTGTGTGTGTGTGTGTTGCGCGGTTTGTGTATGTGTGTGTGTGTGTGTGTGTTTTGGGGGAGGTATGTTTTGTGCAATGTGTGTGTTGTGCGGTATGTGCGTATGTTTGTGTGTGCCGCAGTGTTTGTGTGTTGGGTGTTGTGTGTCAGCGGCGTTGTCTGTGTGTGTGGGTGTCTGGGTAGGGTGGTGTTTGTGGTTCCCTGTGTGTGTGTGTGTGTGTGTTTTGGGGGGAGGTGTGCACCCCCCCCCCCATCGTGGTCCACCCCCCCATCGTGCTCCATCCCCCATGCTGCGCACCCCCTATCGTGCTCCATCCCCCATGCTGTGCACCCCCCATCGTGCTCCATCCCCACTCCCCATTGTGCTCCATCCCCCATGCTGCGCATTCCCCATCGTGCTCCATCCCCCATGCTGTGCACCCCCCATCGTGCTCCATCCCCACTCCCCATTGTGCTCCATCCTCCATGCTGCGCATTCCCCGTCGTGCTCCATCCCCCATGCTGCGCATTCCCCATTGTGCTCCATCCTCCATGCTGCGCATTCCCCGTCGTGCTCCATCCCCCATGCTGCGCATTCCCCATCGTGCTCCATCCCCCATGCTGCGCATTCCCCATCGTGCTCCATCCCCCATGCTGCGCACTCCCAAACGTGCTCCATCCCCCATGCTGCGCACTCCCCATCGTGCTCCATCCCCCATGCTGCGCACTCCCCATCGTGCTCCATCCCCCATGCTGCGCACTCCCCATCGTGCTCCATCCCCCATGCTGCGCACTCCCCATCGTGCTCCATCCCCCATGCTGCGCACTCCCCATCGTGCTCCATCCCCCATGCTGCGCACTCCCCATCGTGCTCCATCCCCCATGCTGCGCACTCCCCATCGTGCTCCATCCCCCATGCTGCGCACTCCCCATCGTGCTCCATCCCCCATGCTGCGCACTCCCCATCGTGCTCCATCCCCCATGCTGCGCACTCCCCATCGTGCTCCATCCCCCATGCTGCGCACTCCCCATCGTGCTCCATCCCCCATGCTGCGCACTCCCCATCGTGCTCCATCCCCCATGCTGCGCACTCCCCATCGTGCTCCATCCCCCATGCTGCGCACTCCCCATCGTGCTCCATCCCCCATGCTGCGCACTCCCCATCGTGCTCCATCCCCCATGCTGCGCACCCCCCATCGTGCTCCATCCCCCATGCTGTGCACCCCCCCATCGTGCTCCACAGTCACACATCAGACAGTAAACACGCACACATATGATCGCATACACACACACACACACACACACACCCCACTTCTCCCTGTGCCCACCGGTGGGCGGTCCACGCAGCTGTGCTGCACGCCGTGCTCCTCTGCCGACACTCACAGATCTGATCGCATACACTCACACACACACACACTCACATACACTCACACACATCCGATCACATACACACACACACACACACACTCACACACATCCGATCGCATACACACTGACTATATCGCACATACGCGCTGACACACTCACAACATCCGGAGATACCACATGCTTCCGGCCATGTGATGCTCCAGCAGGTCCTGGAAGCTCACAGCACAGTATCGCCGCCGAGAAGCAAGCGATATCACGGGATGTTGTGAGTATTTGAGTGTGATCTGATGTGTGTGTGTGTGTGTGTGTGTGTCTGTTCTTATGTGTGTGTGTGTTCCGCCGCTGCAGGACGTGGATGCGATCTGATGTGTGTGTGAGGTGTGTGTGTTCCGCCGCTGCAGGACGTGGATGCGATCTGATGTGTGCGTGAGGTGTGTGTGTTCCGCCGCTGCAGGACGTGGATGCGATCTGATGTGAGTGTGAAAGTGTGAGTGTGCGTGTGAGTCTGAGTCGCGGCAAATCCGTGCGGGGGGGCGGATCCGAGGCGAGCGGCCAATCCGTGCGGGGGGAGGAGCCGAGGCGAGCGGCCAATCCGTGCGGGGGGAGGAGCCGAGGCGAGCGGCCAATCCGTGCGGGGGGAGGAGCCGAGGCGAGCGGCCAATCCGTGCGGGGGGAGGAGCCGAGGCGAGCGGCCAATCCGTGCGGGGGGCGGGGGCTATGGCGGGCCATGGCCAATCAGCTTTGTGTCACCGTAAGGACACAATTTTGGAGCAAGACAGACAGACAGAATAAGGCAATTATATATATAGATGGTGGCCCGATTCTAATGCATCGGGTATTCTAGAATTTATTGTGTAGTTAATGTATGATTTTTGATATAGATATAGATATATAGATGTTGTTGTGTGTAGATGCCGAGTGTTTGTGTAGGGCGCTGTAAATGTTCTGGGTGGGGGGTGTGAGAGTGGTGTGTGTGTGTTGTGTTGTTTGTGGAGCGCTGTGTGTGTGTGTGTGTGTGTGTGTGTGTGTGTTTTGGGGGGGGAGGTGTGCACCTCCCATCGTGCTCCATCCCCCCATGCTGCGCACCTCCCATCGTGCTCCATCTCCCATGCTGCGACCACGACCGCTCTGTGAGCTCCCCGCAGCGACTGAAGTGAGTAGCACTATCAGCGATGACGTCACTCAGGTTACCCGCCACAGATCTCAGGTGGAGGACTTCTGCTGTGGCCGCGGGTAACCTCAGTGACTGCACCACTGATCGCGAGGCTCACTGCGGTCACGCAGGGAATTTGCGGTCACCGGTGAGACCTTCACCGGTGACCGAAAATCAGGGGCCATGCCACACAGAGACGCAGGATGACAATGAAGTCGGGTGACGTTCATCCGACTTCATTCTGATCACGCGGCTCTGTCTGTGTCTGCTGTCAGCGGCCATGTAGTAGAGCTGAATGGCAGATGACATAGTAAAAACGGATCCCATACGCATCAAACACACATTGCACATGCACTGCAATCATGAGAAAAATCCCAGGATCGCATTGCAGTTGCATTGCACACTGATCATAAAGTGAACTGAAATCGTCCGACTTTTTATCATTCAACTTGGCCCGATTTTACACACAAGTGTTTCCAGCCTAATATTAATTTAATGGCAGCCCACAGCTGCCATAAAACCCTGATTAGTAATGGGAGGCGCCTGAGATCTCCCATTACTAATCTGTAAGTGAAACTAAAACGCAAACGCCAAAAAAATCCTTTGCTATAAAAGACAAAAGCACCCTCTTTCACCACTTTATTTACACCAAAACACCCCTGCAGGTCTGATGTAATCCCCTTGAGGTCCCACAATGCTTCCAGCACTACATCTGAATTCACACCAAGTGGCCATAGAACATGACCGCCCGCTGTGAGGTTGAGGCAGCGACTGAAGTGAGGCGTGCGATCAATGATGACGTTGCTCAGGTGATTTGCAGTCACAGATGGAGGACCATGTGAACCTTCAGCTGTGGCAGCAACTAACCTGAGTGACCTCACCGCCGATCGTGGCTCAGTTTCGACTGCCCGCTGTAAGGTTCAGGCAATGTTCTATGGCACTCGCTGTGAGCTTCAGATGTAGCAGAGCTGAATCATTGTGGGACCTCGTGTGGTCAGACCTGGAGGGGTGTTTTGGAGGTTAATAAAGTTGTGAAAGGGCATGGGTTTTTGTTTTTTTGTTTTTATTTACTTTGACTTACAGATTGATGGGGTGCGGGGATGGTCTCATAGACTCATCCCATGCTTTTAGCTGTGATCACATGTTGGTTCTGTTGGCTATATGCTTACTATGTACAGTTTCAGCTGATATGTAGGGTATACTCAAGCCGTTCTTTGCTCTTCTTGCTGGAAGTCTTAGTACATACCGGTAGTGCACGAGACTCCTCTTGATTGATTGGTACTGTGTGATTTAGCACTCTCTACAAAAGAGGAAGCAGTGAGTGCTAGCAGATTATCTATGGAATGAACTTATATGAGCGATTGAAAGAAAATCCATTTATCCTAAGATTGTCTTCAATGTTTTCTACAGGAAATGCATACAGTTGTCTAGAAGCAGCCATTGGAAGAGCCCTTCTTCGTCAGCACATGGATGCATCAGGAGAAGATCATGCATTGAACAGACTAAGGGTCATAATTGAGCCTGGTGCGTTTCTAAAAGCATTTATTGTACTCGTATCATTACAAAGTCTACAATTAATTGACCTATTGAAGAAAATATTTTTCATAGAATGCAGTTAAGATTAATATTGCATTGGTTTCAAGATGTATGATTATATGATGCATATAGCAGAAGAGAAAGGAATTAGGAAAGGACATAATTGCAGAGCAAAGAGAGAGGGTACATTGTATGGACCTCGCAGATACATTTATCCTGAAGAATAATATTATGAAAACCTCTGATGGGACAAATTAATAATATTTATTCTCATTGCAATAGTACCTGTCAAGAGTGGGATACCCAGGGTAGGCAACAAATGAACAGTAAATTCTTGTCATGAAGGCTTCTAAAATGAACACTGCAAGGGTCTGGGAGACCTTGACATGGACCAGTTTTAATGGCCAAAGAACTGGGCCATAGCATCTCCAGAGTACAACATCTAAAAGAGTGTTCTTGAGATGCACGAGGTTACTCTTTTTAAACGCCGAACCTGTCCCTAGATCACCAGATTTTCTTTCTCCAAGACAAAGGTCATTGATTTGTGTGAAAACAAAGGCTATCCTGCCCGGTGAGATTCCACTTAAAAACTGGTACAGGAGACTTTACTGGAAAGACATTTAAATGGCATTGGTAAATGTTAGTATGGTGCTAGTCAGTGTATGCCGTGTGATGGGATTTGCAGTTTTCTCCTCGGAAATATTCTCATGAATGCCAAAAAGTAACATGTAAAAGCAAAGACTAGCCATGAAATGCTCCATTCTTTCTGTTGGAGATGGAGTACTGTACTGTACTCTGACTATGGGACTGCCAAAAAATGGCAATCCATGAATTTCCTCTTTAGGAGGTGGGGTGTGGCGGCCCGAGGCAAGCTCACACCTAGAGGGTGTGTCCAGGTCACAGCAGGGAGCAGCCACAGTGTAAGGCTGGCTTCACACTTGTGAGTGACTCGGCGAGTCTCGCATCGGCATCACCTGACATGGACGCGCTCTCCCCTGACTGGAGCTGGTCGGCTGCATGTATTTCTGTGCAGCTGAGGCGCTCCCGTCCGGAGAGTGTGCGGCCGTGCCGAGTGATGCCGATGCGAGACTCGCCGAGTCACTCGCAAGTTTGAAGATGGCCTTAGAGATCGGGTCGGAGGCTGACTACTATCTCTTATGCACAGAGTGTTGGATTTGAGGTAACTGTTACACACAGGAAATCAAAGAAGGCAGCCCACAGTGTTTGAGTAAAAGTTAAAATTAAATAACAATGAATTTTAATTTTGAATAAAAATAGATTCCATAATCACTATTAATACAAAAATTAAACGTGGCCCATTCCCTTTAAAGGGAACCAAACATCAGGATTTTGGTATATAAGGTAAAGCCAGTGCCAGTACTGGCACTATCAGGCACAGGCTGTACATACCATTAGTGGGCAGCTCGAATGTTTAAGCTGTGAAATCCAAGTTTATGAAGTTTGAAAATTCATCCACTTTTTGATTGACGTGTGCACTCCTCCAGATAATGTCCGGGCGGGTTATGCACATGATTCCCGCAACCCTAGCCCTCGACCCCCGCCCCCACCGCGGCCTGTTCCTCCCTCTTTGGCTGTATGAAAATTCCTCTCTTCAGTTACATGGAGTTGGCACCTGCACATAGCGCCATGTTTTTAAAGCCCGCATTACACAGTTTGGTGTCTGAGAGGGCAGCGCATGCGCTCTCGCTTCTTCAGCTCTTGTTGTGTCAGCGGGAGCGCGCGCAGTCACAACAGGACTGGAGAGCATCTGATCTTACCGACCGTAGCAAAGTAGCACCACAATAACCACTGGTAAAAATAAAGCCAAATTTCACAAGGTAATTACGATGTTTTCCCACTAGATGGTAGCAGTGTGCCACGCTATGCCTAGAAATAGTGAAAAACTTTTACATATTACAATTACACATGTGATCTCGTATGCAATCGCACACGCTCCCATCGTATGTGCTGCACGTTTAATTTGTTGCCCATGTCGCACAAATGATTAATTCCCGTCACGCGCACTTACCTTCTATACGACCTCGCTGTGGGCGGCGAACAACCACTTCCTGTAGTGGGAGGGACGTTCGGCGTCACACGGTAGCCAGCCAATAGAAGCGGAGGGGTGGAAATGAGCGGGACGTAAACATCCTGCCCACCTCCTTCCTTCCGCATTGCGGGCGGGACGCAGGTAAGATCTGTTCATCGTTCCCGGGGTGTCACACACTGCGATGTGTGCTGCCTCGGGAACATTGAACAACCGGACGTTCAATTTTTTACTAATTGAACGACGTGTATGCGATCAACGGTTTTTCGTTCAATCGCAATCGCACGTAGGTTTTACACACTACAATATCACTAACGATGCCGGATGTGCGTCACTTGCGACGTAACCCCGCCGATCCATACATCACAAATAAAGCTCAAATAACTAACACACTTATAAAAGCTGTAAGATGGTGGTATAAGCTCATATAAGTACAAAGGCGATTTTTAATATATAAATACACAAAGTCCAAGTGGATCCCACAAGTATAAGTATACCGACTAGAGTGTAATAAATAGCCCAAGGCAGCCAGGAACAGACCCTAACATGTGTTTCTCTATATAGCTTCTTCCAAGGGGGAGTTTAGTGTGTGGTGTTTGGTTTTTTTTGGGGAGGGGGGGGGGGGGGTAGAACAAGACCATCTCCGGTAACTTTGTTGATGATTCCATCTTGAAATGCTTGGTCAACAATTTACATTAGTTTTTTTTTCTGAAAAACAGGGGACCAAGAGAGCCTTTTATAGCAACCATGGTTTCTTAGTTGACGGAAAGCCTCTTTTTCATATAGTGAACAGGGCCACACTACCACATTACCCCCTGTTATCCGTCAGCTTTATGGCCACATCTCTTAGCTTCTTTAACTCATGCATGGCATTTCACTGCGATTTGTTTAAGTTGTCATAGGTTATGCCACTCGGTATCTAACGAAACTCCTCAGTGACAAGTCTCAAAAAAGCTCAATATTTCAAAGCCGATTTTTTTTAATGGAGGAAATTTTTTTTTAGACATCACTATCAAGTTCTTGCCTCCATGTGAAGTGGTATCAGGTGTGTGTTTTTTTTTTTTTTTTGTTTTTTTTTAAATAAATTGTGATACGGGAGAAAAGGTGACAGTAATTCAGTAATTCAATTTGCGCTTCCTCTAAAACGTGTAGAAAGGCTAATCACCTGTAATTTGGATATTCCTGTTGCTAGTCCTACATTAAATTTGGGCTTTTTCTTAGGTTCATTTCTCAAATTACAATTTCACTTTTGCTTCCCTCTTATTGTGGAGAAGGATCAATTGCCACGAAAATTTTCTCCATAGAGGAAATGGATGATGCCGAGGATGACCGATGTAGAGGTTTTGTTATTTGACATCTGTAAACCGTGTGGTTTTGGAAGTCAAGGCATCCCTTTGAAAAAATTTTTTGCAGTGGAGTCTTTTATTTCTCTTTTCCACAATAGCAACTGTTTGTCAATATCAGTCTTAGGGTGTGTGCCCACGATCAGTATTTGCCGCATTTTGGATGTAGCATACGTCAGCTGTGGCCAAACCGTACAGTACAAGTTCAGTGAATGGATTTCTAGAAATTCCGTGCCCACTGTGCTTCTTTTTTCCGCAGCAAACAGTGACCTGTGGCACGTCTTTCCAGACCGCAGCATGTCAATTGTTTGCTGTGGAATCGCATGCATCCTCCGTAGGGAGAACACAAGAGAGATCGCAGCGCACTGAACCCTGATCGTGGGTACAAGTGTGTCGCCCGGGGACCAGGGGGGGGGGGGGGTACTCAGATCCGGGCCACGAGGTCACTTCTGTGGGTATCACGGTGGCGTGACCCGGTCTGTGATCCCAGGCTCCACAGTAAAAGGGGTTTTGTTAAGGGAGATTGTCCGTGACGCCACCCACGGTTGTGGTGATGGTGGACACCACCGCTGCTCTTTAGGGGGATCCCGGGAGCGGTGACAGGGAGCAGCTTGGTTGTTATTTCTCCCCTCCGTGGGTAGGGGGGGTTGGTTGTCCCGGTGATGAGGTAAGCAGGGAGCAGGGCGCAGTGCTGCGGGGCGGTGCCCAAGGGCACGGGCGTACTCACAAGTAGTTCACACAGAGTCACTGGTAACTAGGAATCGCCGGTGTCCGCAGCCTTCGGTACGGGGTGTTAGTGTCCCACACACGGTGCAGCAGCTCCTGTTGTTCTTTCCCTGCAGCCAGGTGCCTTTCTCTCCACTCTCTTCCTCTTTCTCCTCAGCCGGGAACGGGGAATACACTCCCCTGCAGTGATCCGGGTCACCCAGGTACCGGGGGGCCACTACCCTGCCCCGGCTACCTCTGGCCTCTTCCTCACTCACAGCCTGCCCCGGCCCTCTCGGAGCACGCTTCACTATCAGCCTGGGAGCTACAACTCCAGACTCCTCTTCTGTCCGTCTCTCCATACACTCTGCTCCAGCCCCTCCCCTCTGCTTTTCTCTTACCCTGGGGGGATGTGGTTTGTCCTGCTGCACCGGTGTGAGATCAGATTACCAAGGAGGATTAACTCTTTCTGTGACAACCTGGCTTTGCCAGGGCGTCACACAAGCAGCTACGTTCTCCTGTAGAGGAGACGCGTGCCCCCCCCCAACCCCTTGTCAGGACTCGCTGCGTTCTGAACGCAGCGAGTCCTGAGCGTGGGCACAAACCCTTGGACTTCCATGTTTGTTGGCATTCATTCTTCCATTAATTTACTGCGAATAGATTCAATTACTACTTCCAGACTTTTTTTATTCAGACTTAATAGGTCCATAAAGGATCTAGAACATATATTGCACTCCTTCTCCCAGTTTTTACGAAATGGTTCATCCTCCATGGGGAAGGAGAGAAAAATCTTAACCCAAAGCCCATGAGGAATAAGCTTAACTGAGAGAACTCTCCAAGGGATGCCTTGTTCCACCGTAAGCACATACGTTTTTCAAGATCTTTCATATCATTCTTCAAATCAGTGCTTTGCCTAATTTCATTCACCATACGCTGTGATGTCTCGTCAGCATGTGAGAGCCATGTGGTATCCACCTGCTCATGTTAACCCCTCAGATTGTGTTCTCAAACTCTGACCGTGCTGTCAAATGCACTCTCATTTGGATCACACTGTTCCCCGCCACTATCCGCAGCCCTGTGATGCGATCATAGGCCACCAATGTGTTGTCATGACTGCGCGGAGTCACCTGATGACCCCTGTTATTACTCACTTCCTGTGCATTTCGGCAGAGTGCCGGCAGGCTCATTGAAGGAAGTTAAAGGGAATCTATCAGCACAGTATTACTAGTCATATGAAGTACAGGTGCTCGGTGTATCCTGGCTTGGCCAAACATTGTACTACACATTCCCACCTGCTTCTTTATCAATCCCTTTCGTCTTCTTTGTCTGGCTTGATATAGCCAGAGAAAGGCTAGGTTCACACACTGCGTTTTTTTGACGCTGTTTTTTGCGGCAAAAACTGCACAAAAACGCACCCGCGTCAAAAAAAGCGGCAAAAAACGCACGCGTTTTGCCGCGATTTGGTGCGTTTTTTGCTGCGTTTTTGCTCACTGCGTCTTTATGCGTTTTTTATCAGTGAACAAAAAAAAGGTCTGATGTCATTTCCTTCTTCAATGTGTTCTTCATTCTCCACTAGTGTATGCAGAAGAGCAGACAGCTGCAGAACTACAAGGCTCAGCATCCTCCTTCCAGGACTGTATGCAGGATTTCTTTGCCCCCACCAAACAAAAAAAAATGACGTTGGCTTCGCCATATTTTTGTATGCTAGCCGGGTACAGCAGGCAGGTACGGGCTGCCCCCAACCCCCAGCTGCCTATTTGTACCCGGCTGGGAACCAAAAATATAGGGAAGCCCTTTTTTTTTTTTATTTTTTTTTTTTTTTTTTTTTTTTTTTTAAATTTCATGAATTTCATGAAATAATTAAAAAAAAAAAAAATGACGTGAGCTTCGCCCAATTTTTGAGTCCAGCCGGGTACAACTAGGCAGCTGGGGATTGGAATCCACAGTGCAGGGTGCCCATGCTTTCTGGGCACCCCCGCTGTGAATTGCAGTCCCGCAGCCACCCCAGAAAATGGCGCTTTCATAGAAGCGCCATCTTCTGGCGCTGTATCCAACTCTTCCAGCTGCCCTGATGCCGGGTAATAATGGGGTTAGGGCTAGCTGTATAGCTGGCCCAAAGCCCGAAATTCATGGTGTCACGCCAATATTAGACATGGCCACCATGAATTTCTAGTAAAGATAAAAAAAAAACACAACACACAGAAAAATATTTTTATTAGAAATAAAACACAACACAATTAGTGACTCCATCCTTATTGAAATAAAGAACCCCCCCCCTCCGCAGTAATCCTGGGTCAGGGTCCCGCGCCGTCTAATCCGGATCCAATATCATCTGATGGGTTTGCTGGAAGTCAAAGCGATCAGATGATGTGTCAGGATCAAGGACGTGAATCACATCACACAGCAGCTGATTGTATAAAAGCCGTTTATACAATGAGCTGATGCATCGGTGCAAAAAAAAAAAAAAAAATAATACTTATGTGCTGATTACCGGCAGCTCCTGCAGCGGGGTCTGATCCCGTCCGATCGCTGCAGCAGCTGCCGGTAATCAGGGATGAAGTCTCCTGACGCATCCGCTGATACCCGCCGGGCGCCCACGTCACCGCGATACTTACGATCACCTGATGCGTCAGGTGACTGCATCAGGTGATCCATCGCCAGGTCCTGCATCCATCGGAGGTTTCCCGGCCGTCTGCACACAGCCGGAGCGGCGATACCGTGAGAGGAGATGGGAGCGGGATGGCACCGGGACCCTGCAGACAGGTGAGTATAACTTTTTTTTTTTTTTTTCTACTGTTCACTTTTGTTTTCGCAGCCGCTTCCACCTCCTGCCTGTACATGGCGCCGCACGGCAGCATACATGCACAGGACGGGAGGTGGAAGCGGCGGTGACTGTACCGGGAGGATTCACGCTTCTGTATATACTGACAGAAGGAATCCTCTTCCTGTACACGTCACTTTACTACCCACCTCCTGCGTTTATAGCTGTGTTTTTGGTCTTAGAAACGCACCAAAACGCAGCTATTTGTGTTTCTCATTGCGTCTTTCAACATCCCATTGAACTCAATGGATGAAAAGCGCAGTGAAAAACGCGGGAATAATTGACATGCTGCGTTTTTGTGGCACCGCAAAAACGCAGCTGAAAAAAAACGCTGTGTGCAGACAGCAAAAATGAGAACTCATAGACTTTGCTGGGGAAGCAAAGTCATGCAGTTTTCTGAGCAAAAACGCACCCGAAAACTGCGCAAAAACGCCGCGAAAAACGCACTGTGTGAACTTACCCAAAGGCTGATGTAGATGGGGGGGGGGGGGGGGAGCAGGTGTGAATGTACACTTAAATGCTTGGCTGTTGTGAATGTTTTACAGTTTGGGGCTCCCTCTTGTGGTCAGTGCTGGCGGTGCAGTTGATGTGTGGAGTGAAAGCTACACACCTGTGGAGGACTGGCAATCAGGGTCAGGTTGGGCTATTTTAACGGAGTAGTTTTCTCTTGTTACTTGCCAGTGGTCAATGGCTCCTGTGTTTTTAAGGACATTCTTTAACCAGCTCTGCTCCCTACCAGAACTCCTCTCAGATAAGTGTTCTTTGTACCTCTGCTGTTTGGTTTCCACTTGGTGTTTTTTCTGCTTTAAGACTAAGGCTTGATTCCTATTCATGCATCGCAGTTGGAGAAGGAGAACAAAGATTGCCGAAAGGGGAGGCGCTCGCACCGGGCCCTTATCCACCGTAGAGCGACCGTTAGGTAAGTATTATAAAGTGTTTTTATGTTGTCACAGAGGCCTGGGCTCTAATATACAGCATTCTAACATGCTGTGTATATAAGAGCCCGGTGGTGGCGGCCGCAGCTTATACGCCAATAAAGTGGTGACCGGTTCCCTTTAAAACCTATCCACCTCTCTGTGAGACTGAGCATGCCATATTCTCTGATATACGGGTCAGACTTTGTATTTGAGGGTCTGTAGACCACGGACCACACAGTGAAAACCTACTGTGTACTTCAGAATGCCAGCTGAGCTTCATCTATTTTTAACTGATGCATTGAAGAGGTAATAAATAAAGTTGCTTGATTCAGTTTAAAACAAAACAAACCAAACCTGAATTGACTAGACATCTGAGGAAAGAATCAGTCTTTTTCTGTGTAATGGTAACAGGCTTATGGATGTTTGAATTAGCTTTTTTTATTCTCGAGTAGAATAGAAAAAAAATTAAAGGACTGCAGCTCTGTGGCCAATATACTGTACATACACCATGTTCAGCACACTATATAAATAAAAAAAAAAAAATAAACAAGGTTTTTACTTTTTTTATAAAAAACAGTGTAGAATGTCATCAGGATACAACAAGATATAAGTAATGAATGGCCCCCTACATGTTTTAGTTTACCTCCCAAAGTGCCAACCTACGCTCACAGAGAGAGGACCAGCTTAGCATTAATTAAAGGGAATCTGTCACCACTTTTTTGGCGTATAAGCTGCGGCCACCACCACCGGGCTCTTATATACAGCATTCTAACATGCTGTATATAAGAGCCCAGGCCGCTGTGACAACCTAAAAAACACTTTATAACACTTGCCTAACGGTTGCTGTGCGGTGGATGAGGGCTTAATGGGTGTCTCTGTTGTCCGGTGCGGGCACACGTGGGTTCTACATGTGCTATCGGTGATCTGTGATAGCACATGAAGGTAAACTCATCTGTCCACGCTCTTGCTGTCCGTGGTGCTGAAGTCTCCCAGGTGCTGTGTCCAGCCGCAGTATCGCTTACCGCTGAAGCTACTTCCGGATCGGCTGTGCAGTGCATAAAGCATATGCATAAGAATAATTGGCCAGCATGGAAGCAGCAGAGAGGAGCAGGTGGAGATAGCGTCGCTGGACTATGAAAATAAGAAGCTTTTTATACTCCATGTACAGTACGTCTTTCTGGTACCATATTTCACGGATCACACCATAGAAATCGGTGATGCAAGAAAAAAAACGGACATGTCTGCGTCCAGAACATATGGGATATGCATGTACGCCACACAGAGACATGGTCAGTGAGAAATCGCTTATGTGTGCGCAAACCCATTGATTATAATGGGTCTGCGTATGTCTGTGATTCTGATACGTATAAAAACTGTCACATACGTACCAGAATTGCTGACGTGTGAAAGAGGCCTTACACTGAAGATCATTCTTTATGATATTAGTTCCACTTGCAGCAGGACAAAGAATAAGCGTAAACATTCAGCCACTTATCCATGGTGTCATACCATCAGGAAGGTATCTGCCCCTGTATTTCTTAGCATTGAGGACCACATTAATCTTGACCAAAACCCAACACCTTTTTTTCTGAAATCAAGGAATGTAAGCATTATGTATCTCGTGTCTACGGTCCTCAACAATATCCATTTCTTGCTTTCCTCAATGCTGATATATACAGGCAAAAGGCAAATATTTGTCAGACATGCAGTACCTTCAGGAAGGTGACTAATTGTGTCCAAATTTATTCTGTAGCAGGACAACAGCCCTAAAAACACAATGTAAGTAACAGGCGAAACTAGAGTTGGGCAAGGGTGCAATACGCAGACTGTTTTCATTGCGCGCTTTGGCTTTCACCACACCATTAGATCAGTGGGAATTTTATATCCAGATGTTGCTGAAGAACTGATTTCTACATTTGCTATTCAGTCTGGTTGTGAGATGCGGTACCACCCTTACAAGATCTTGACACTAGCTAAGGCCTCTTTCACACTTTAGTATTTTGCATCAGTGTTTCATCAGTGTTTCAATGCCAAAACCAGGAGTGGAACATACGGAGAAGATCTATAACTGAAAGACTGAGACCTGTTCTGTGTTTTGGAGACGCTCCTGCTTTTGGCATCCAAATACTGATGACACACTGATGCAAAATACTGACGTGTGCAAGAGGCCTAAGTCTGTTTACCACTGTGGTGTCTACAATGTGATTATTTGACTCTGGCACTGGCCTGTGCTGTCTCCACCTGCTGCAGCTAATCGACTGCAACTGTTTGCACATTTTATTCACCTTTTTATTTAATCCACTGTAATTCTCTTTAGTGTTAAAAAAAAAACCAAAAACACAAAAACATGGCGTTCTGGACGTGATGATCAAAGAGCCCTGATCTTCACATCGAGTCTTTCTGGGATTAGAAGAGACAAAAAGATTTACGCAAGCGACATCCAAAGAAGATCTGTGACTGCTTCTCCAATCTCCCAGCTCAGTTCCTTTAAAATGTGTTCAAATGTACCTAGAATTGAGGCTTTTTTTTTTTTCTTTTAAACTTGTTTTATTGAAAGTTAAGTATGGCATTACATCAAAGAAGAAATCAACAGTTTGTACAGTCAGGATATGGAAAATATTGATTAATATCTAGAGTGATAAAACATCCATAATTAAATCCACTTTCTGCTCTTTTAGGTTGGCATTGAAACAATAAATACTTCAGATGTGTCTGTTCACAAGTTATATCTAACATGGGGTAAAGAACTCCTATTGACAAGGAGTATGCAAACTAAGTGTCGGGGACCACATCACACTGCAGATACATAGCTTTATAATCCATAGAATTCCCCTTCCATATCACCAATATGATAACAAAATTATTACGGCGACAACAGTGTTTGTAGATTATTAGCCAGGGAACCGGGTGAGCTCCAAGTCAAGGGCGAACCCAACCATCTGCCCCAGATATTGTCAAATTTATTTAAGGAACCTCTTGACTTGAATACAAATTGTTCTAGCGGTATTCTAGCATTTACCAGTGCAATCCAAGAGGCCCTAGATGGGGGATGTATACTCATCCAATTTAGTAGAATACCCTTCCGGGCCAAAAACAGGACCTTTTTTTTAATAATAGGTTCTCATCTTGGGACCAAGAGTGTACATCTACCACACCAAATAAGCACAAAATCGGGCTCATAGGGACCGGATTTTCAAGTATGGAACAAAGAGCTGCTATAACCTCACCCCAATAAGAGTGAATGATCCGGCATTCCCATATCATGTGCCAGAAATCTGCACCATCTCTCCCGCACCTCGGATAACCCTCCCCCGCTGAGTTGTTCATCTTTTTTAGTCTCTGGGGGGTGATTATAACTCTGGTGTATTATGTATAATTGGATCAGTCTGTTATTAATTGCAGGAGAGACCAAAGTATGGGATTCGACGATGTCGTCCCAAACTACATCATCTATTTCAGGAATCCTGGCTCTCCACCTATCCCGGACAGAAAGAGGGTTATTTATGGCTTTGGCCCGAATGAGAGAAGAGTATAGTTTGGAGATAAGACCACTAAGGCCTTGTGATCTAATAATTCCGATGATTGGGAAGGAAGAGAATCTAACCCCACGACCAGAGAACTGAGCCCAAAAGGCGTGCCTGATCTGGAGGTACTGAAACCCATGGGATTCTGGCAATTTGAATTCCGCTCGTAGTTGCGCAAAAGGGCGGAGTTCACCATCATGGACAATTGAGCTTAGGGAAACTATTCCGCGATTCCTCCATTCACCAAATCTCGGCAGCCCACAAAAATGCGGAAGGTCCAGGTTACCCCATAAGGGGGTCTCAATTGGTACATCATGGAATCCAATGATGGCTTTAGCCTCCTTCCAGACCCTGGCCCCCAGTTTGTGTATCGGGAGTATACGACCCTCAGGGGCTCTCTTGTAATCAGACAATAGGGGTCATAGGAGATCCACACCCATAAACTCTGCCAAAAATCCCACCGGAGAGGCAATCACACTAGGTAGCGTCCATTGACCCAGATATTTCAGTTGTCCAGCCAGGTAGTATAAATAAAGATCTGGAAGGGCCATACCCCCCAGGTCTTTGGGCCTCTGTAACTTGGCCAGTTGGACTTTTGATCTAGAGGCGCCCCAGACAAGGGTAATCATTAAGGAGTCCAGGGACCGAAAGAAGGAGCGGGGGATCTGCACAAATACATGCTGGGTAATGTAGAGGCACTTTGGTTGTACTATCATTTTGAGAAGGTTAATCCTTTCCGCCACTTAAAGCGGGAGCTGGCTCCACCTATTAAATTTCTTCCCGAGATGTGATAAAAGAGGGGCGATATTTCTTGCTATCATCTCCGAAGGGCTTTTTGTCAGTATAATCCCCAGGTATTTAAAGTGATCCACCACTGGAATCCTGCATATGTGGGTGTTCGCCATTTCCTCTCTGTCCCGGGACAAAAAGAGGAGGTATGACTTTGACCAATTTATTGCAAGGCCCGAAAACTCCCCGAATCGGTCAATAAGCTCCACAGCCCTAGGAATGGAGGAATCCGGACTAGAAGAGAACAATAACAAGTTGTCCGCATACAAAGACAGGCGTTCATCTCCCTTTCGGTGCTTCACTCCTTGGTAGATTGGGTCCGCCCGAATGCGCATCTCCAACGGCTCCATGGCCAGGGCAAACAGGAGAGGGGATAGGGGGCATCCCTGTCTGATTCCTCTCCCCAGAGGGAGAGTTTTCGACACCCCGCCACCCACCTGGATGTTAGCAGACGGTGCTTTATATATAATCTCAATCCATCTGATGAAATTGTTGCTGAAACTAAATGCCCGCAGCACCTCCAGCAGGTATGGCCATTCTATAGAGTCAAAGGCCTTGGCCGCATCCAATGAGATCAGAGCCCAATCCTCCTCTAACTTGGTTCCCATCTGTAAGATCACCTGCGCCCTCCTCAGATTATTCGAGGTACTCCTACCCGGAATGAATCCCGACTGGTCTTCGTGTATTATGGAGGAAATCCCCTTGTTAAGTCTAGTTGCTAATATTTTGGTAAGTATTTTATAGTCAGAGTTCAGCAAAGAGATCGGCCTGTACGAGCCACAATCCAATGGATCCTTGTCGGGTTTCAGTAGCAGAACGATGGTTGCCTCATATAGTCTGGCAACCGTCCCTTACGGAACGAAGCCTTAACCGTTTCCAGGAGGGCTGGAGCCAGACCCCCCTGATATTTGCTAAATACTTCAATTGGGAGTTCGTCAGGACCAGACGCCCTACCTTATTAAGTGCCCCCATCGCTTCCACCATCTCCTCCATAGTAATGGGCTCAACCAGAGCCGATCTCTGAGCCGAAGTCAATCTGAGAAATTCCAGACCTCGCAGGTAATCAGCAATTTCCTCTGCCGACACGGTCAGTCTGGACTCATATAGGTTCCTATAGAATTCCAGGCCAGGAATTAAAAGGTATCAACCACTGAGGACTTGCTATTGGACTGGTGTACCAAAAAACGCTAGTAGACTACTAGATTGGTTCCCTTGCTCGAAATACCTCTGGTTCCTGAAGAAGACATGCCTCTTGGCCTTGTCCTGTAAATATAAGAGAGATTTCCTCCCAGCTTGTAACCATTGGGCTCTGTTTTCCTCAGATGGGTCCTAAGTAAATCTATGTTCTAGTGTTCTATTTTGAGTGGCCAGTTCCTCTTCCTCTCTGGCCGCCTGTTTCTTAATATATGAGATGGAGGATTGACAGCATCCCCTCAAATACGCTTTTAAGTGCGTCCCAATAGGCCGAGTGATTTTTCCTCTATGCAGTTCATCTCTGTATATACCATAATTTGGTCAGGGATCCTATCATTAGTTCCGAAAAGTGAAAGCCACCAAGGGTTGATTTTCCGTGACACTCTGTGTGATTTACATCCCTCCCATTTAATGCCGACAAATACCGGGGAGTGGTCTGATACTGATCTGGGCAAGTGGCATACCATTTGTATATGAGCACAGACTCTCTCATTCCCACAGATGTAGTCAATCCTGGATAAAGAGTTTTTCCCGGGAGTATAACGTGTACTCTCTCAGTGCTGGATGATAGAACCGCCACATATCATGCCATCCCACCTCCTGTAGGAATGCGCTCAGTCTGGTTTTTATCGTATGAGAGATCAACATCTGTCGGGCGCTGAATCTATCCAGTCCTGGATTATTGATCAAGTTAAAGTCCCCCATGCAGAGCACTAGAGCTTGTGGGAATTGCGAGGCAAACTTAGCCGCCTCATACAGAATCGAAATTCCCATCGCAGGGGGGATGTATATGGCTAGAATCACTATCATTACCCCATCAATGTGAGCTTGTATAAAGACATATCTGCCATCATTATCCTTTATAAGCCTACCTGGGTCCCAGCGCAATGTTTTGTGAATTAGCACTGATACTCCCCTAGAATATGAGGAATGAACAGAATGGGATGACCATTGGACCCAAGGCTTTTGAAGCACTTTAGTGGTCTCTGGCAATAAGTGGGTCTCTTGTAAACATACGATCTGAGCTTTGGATCTTTTGATATGTGCAAATACTGCCGCCCTTTTCCTGGCTGCACCCAGTCCTCTAACATTCCATGTCATTAAGTTTAAGGCCATTGAAAGAGATCACCTGCTAGACTAAATGAAGTATGTCAAAAACTTAACCTGCAGTAGAACTTGGGTGAACGTACCCTTGAATGCAAACAACCGGCTGCACTTACACTGCTGCCAAGAACTGGTCCAATAGTGCGACCAGGAGAGATTTTCCCTAGCAATGACTAGGGTGAACCAACGTGGCTAGATAGTATATTTGGTACGGGGGTGTCCTCAAACAAGGACTTGAGCGGCTCCTGCAGTCCAACAGCTTAAATTTGTCAATTACCTTGCTATACAACCTATAACATGTGTAAATAAGAAGGAGTAGGGGGGTATGGAGATAGGGGTAAGAGGGGAGAGCAAGAGAGAAGGGGAGAGAGAGAGAGAAAAAAAAAAGGGGGGGGGGGGGTGAGGGCAGGAATAAGGGGGTTGAGCAGGAGGGGGGGGAGTGGGAGCATGGGGGAAACCAGAGAGATAGTTGCAAGTAGCCTTAGGTTATGAGATACTATAATGCGTGGTAGCCTAAAAAAACTTTCATAAAACTCTACAATAGCAATCAACATTATGAGCTTAGATGTGTCACAAAATAATGCGATCCCAAATGGAGACCTATACCAGACCTAGAAATACAGGATAACATAAGTCCGCTTGAAGGTGCTTTTGGTGACGCAGCAGCGGTCCGGTCCAAGACCCGTCAGACTTCACCTCAATCCGGGTCCCGCCAGCGTCGCAACTGCGACCAAAGTGGCGGTAATCCGGGACTCTGGAACACAGACTGAACTCAGCAATAATCGCAGGCCATGTCATATCCGAGAACGCAGCCCCGGCCCGCCTCCAGTTATCCAGACGCGGGGGGAGGTTAGGCAACTGGCTCATTGGAGGACCCATATTGGTCGCATCTTGGGGCCCTCAAGCGCCCGGAGGGTCGCAATTGCAACAGCGCATCTTCAGATAATCACCAGCATTATCAGCAATCTGGAGCCCGAAGAACGGGGAGCGGGTGCAACAGCGATCCCGAGCCCCTCTCCACCTAAAAAACAGGAGAAAAGGAGGAAAAATTATTTCTCGCCTTCAATAACGAGGGACGCAGGATTCCAACAGTGAGAGATCAAAAATCGGTCGCAACAACGATTGCAAACACCATGCCCCAAAAACTGGAGTCGCATTACCATCCTCGCTCCGGAAGAGAAAAGGAGAGGTGGGCCAAGACCACGATGCAGACCCAGCAACGATCGCCAGGGTGTCGCCCGAATCAGCAACGCATCAGCGTTTCCTTTTCAGCGAGCTGATGCAATCATCCGCTTCCGCAGGAGAAGTGAAGAACATGGAACGCTCTTGATAAACCACACGAAGATGAGCTGGGAAGATCATGGAGTAGGAAATCTGGTGTTCTCTAAGGCGTCTTTTCACTTGAATAAAGGATGCCCTCGTTTTCTGGAGAGACGCAGAGAAGTCAGGGAAGATCAATATGGAAGCGTTATTGTGTGAGATCGAGCCTTTGCGTCGCGCCGCACTTAGGATCGCATTTCTATCCCTGCTGCTCAATAGTCGGGCCAAGAGGGGTCTGGGCTGCGCTCCCGGAGGAGGAGGTCTGGCAGACTATCAAAGTGTACGATTACAGTGTATATGTGTGTGTGTGTGTATGTGTGTGTGTGTATATAATATTAAGCAATTCATCAAGCACCAATATCTCAGGGTCAGAAACTTGCAAGAGAAGGTGCAGTCATATGAAAAGGTTTGGGCACCCCAATTAATGTTAACCTTTTTTTCTTTATAACAATTTGGGTTTTTGCAACAGTTATTTCAGTTTCATTTATCTAATAACTGATGGACTCAGTACAATAAACCTCATTTCAAATCCAGAAATATTACTAACAGAAAATGTGCAATCCGCATTTAAACAAAATTTGACTGGTGCAAAAGTATGGGCACCCTTATCAATTTCTTGATTTGAACACTCCTAACTACTTTTTACTGACTAAGGCTATGTGCACACGTTGCATACTAT
>NC_134354.1:279491057-279496057 GCF_048569485.1 Anomaloglossus baeobatrachus | reverse complement strand
CGCTGTGTGACGTCGCTGTGACGCCGAACGTCTTTCTCCCTTCAGGAAGAGGATGTTCGCCGCCCACAGCGAGGTCGTTCGGGAGGTAAGTACGTGTGACAGGGGTGACCGACTATGTGCGACGCAGGCAACAAATTGCCCGTGACGCACAAACGATGGGGGCGGGTGTGATCGCATGATAAATCGACGCGTGTAACGGGGCCTTTAGGCCTCTTTCACTCGTCTGTGCAAAACACACACGTTTTGCACGGCCATGTTAAAGGTACATATGGCCATCCATGTGCCGTGATTTCGGCACACGTGTTCTCCGTTTGCTATCCGTGATAGCACACAAAGAGCAGGGACTTTTTACTCACCTGTCCCTGGCACTGCTGTCCCCGTCACTGCTGTCTCCAGTGCTGCTACTTTCAGTTCCGTGATGCAGTGGATATGCATGAGCATAATGAGCAGGCCAGGAAGCAAGTGACAGCAGCGCAGAAGACAGGTGAGTATAAAAAATATTACTTCAAATACACGTATTTTTTTATCTGGTACGTGTCACACTGATGTCACATGGATCATATCAGTGATGCGGGATAAAAATGGACATGTCACGGTGTGGAGCACATGAACACGTGTGTTTGCAGACCCTTTGATTTTAATAGGTCTGCATATCTCCGTGTCTCTGGTACGTATAAAAACGGATGTAATACGTATTACAGACATGTGAACGGGGCCTTAAAAAGTGGCACAAAAATGCATCATAAATGAACATAATATGCAGCAATGTCAAGACGAATCTGCTCTGCATGTATCCATCTTATGTCACTTTGTTATCCGCTTCAGGGAAGCAAAAGTGATGGCAAAACTGATAGCAGGACCGCTTCTAAAGACATTGTGTGCATGAGCCCTTAGGCTATGTGCCCTTAGGCTATGTGCCCTTAGGCTATGTGCCCTTAGGCTATGAGCCCTTAGGCTATGTGCCCTTAGGCTATGAGCCCTTAGGCTATGTGCCCTTAGGCTATGTGCCCTTAGGCTATGAGCCCTTAGGCTATGTGCCCTTAGGCTATGAGCCCTTAGGCTATGAGCCCTTAGGCTATGTGCCCTTAGGCTATGAGCCCTTAGGCTATGTGCCCTTAGGCTATGAGCCCTTAGGCTATGAGCCCTTAGGCTATGTGCCCTTAGGCTATGTGCCCTTAGGCTATGAGCCCTTAGGCTATGTGCCCTTAGGCTATGAGCCCTTAGGCTATGAGCCCTTAGGCTATGTGCCCAGAGAGGTTTCTCAAGAGGTTTTTGGAGTAGAAACTTGAGTGAACACCAAGCTTTTGCGTAGTTATGAGAAGGATTTGGAGCCTTTCCTCTCATTTTCTGCTCCACAAGCGCCTACTCCCTGAGAGCTGCCATCCTCTATCCTCCCAGCGCTCGGCCCTACAGAGCGGTGTCTCCACTGAGCGGCTGACAGTCCTTACCGTCTTTTGGAGCAGGTGGCTCGGGAGCCTTTTCTTCAGCAGGAGCCTCCGGAGCGGGGGCTTCCACCGCCTGGGGTGCTGGCTCTGTGGCGCTGGCCTCCGCAGCGGGGACCTCTGGAGCTGGAGCCGGCGTCTCTGGAATTACTGCGGGATTATCG
The DNA here is from genome assembly GCF_048569485.1 of Anomaloglossus baeobatrachus. Classification (NCBI taxonomy): domain Eukaryota; kingdom Metazoa; phylum Chordata; class Amphibia; order Anura; family Aromobatidae; genus Anomaloglossus; species Anomaloglossus baeobatrachus. The sequence goes on along the minus strand of NC_134354.1, from coordinate 279,494,451 downwards.
GGGACTTTAGCGCTAGATTCTTCAGCTGGCGGAGGCGGAGGGGCCGCAGCTGGAGCAGCAGGCTTGCTCTGGGCAGCCTTGGCCGCTGGGGATTTCTTTATGGGCATCTTAGCTGGCATGGTTAGGTCTCCTTCGCTCGCTGCAGCAGAATGGCTGTAAAAAGTGCAAGGCGTCTTAATTTATATAGCCTCTGTCAGGCATTTTACCATCTGTTTTTTTACGAACAGCCTCTGGATATTTCGAGCATTGGGGCACTCAGCTTCTAAGGCCAAAAATAACTCCACTACATGACAAGATAGCAGCCCTGCCATCCTCTGCAGACCCCTACCAGGGACTGCCCCCCGAGTCTGGACAGAAAGCCCTCCATAGAAAAAACAAAACCCACAGAGCACATGGCTGGATCCTAGATGACAAAATCCAGCTCACACTGATATGCCCACACTGAGCCTCATGGCACCTATTAACGCCTTCATGTCTGAGCTGCAAGTGTGGTTATATAATAAAGATTCAAATGGAAATGAATATATATATATATATATATATATATATATATATGTATGTGTGTATGTGTGGACCTGAATATATAGATACACACGCAAACACATTATACGTGTGTGTGTGTGTGTGTGTGTGTGTGTGTGTGTGTGTGTGTGTGTAATATATATATATATATATATATATATATATATAAAATCTTGTTTCACCAAAAATAAGACAGGGTCTTATATATTTTTCTTTACTTCCATAATATAGTTGTTATTATTATTTACTAGAAGGTGGCCCGATTCTACGCATCGGGTATTCTAGAATTTACGTATTGTGTAGTTAATGTATGATTTTTGTTTTATATATATATATATATATAGATATATATATATAGATATAGATGTTGTTGTGTGTAGTTACCAAGTGTTTGTGTAGGGCGCTGTACATGTTATGGGTGTTGTCTGGGTGTGGCGGGGGGTGAGAGCGGTGTTGTATGTGTGTTGCGTTGTTTGTGGACCGCTCTGTGTCTGTAGCGTTGTGTGTGTGTGTGTTGCGCGGTTTGTGTGGGTGTGGTGTTTTTGGGGGAGGTATGTTTTGTGCAATGTGTGTGTTGCGTGGTATGTGCGTATATTTATGTATGCCGCGGTGTTTGTGTGTTGGGTGTTGTGTGTGTGCAGCGTTGTCTGTGTATGTGGGTGTCTGTGTAGGGCGGTGTTTGTGGTTCCCAGTGTGTGTGTGGTGTGTTGTGTGTGTGTGTGTGTGTTGGGGAGAGGTGTGCACCTCCCATCGTGCTCCATCCCCCATGCTGCGCACCCCCCATCGTGCTCCATCCCCCATGCTGCGCACTCCCAAACGTGCTCCATCCGCCATGCTGCGCACTCCCAAACGTGCTCCATCCGCCATGCTGCGCACTCCCAAACGTGCTCCATCCGCCATGCTGCGCACTCCCAAACGTGCTCCATCCGCCATGCTGCGCACTCCCAAACGTGCTCCATCCGCCATGCTGCGCACTCCCAAACATGCTCCATCTGCCATGCTGCGCACTCCCAAACGTGGTCCATCCGCCATGCTGCGCACTCCCAAACATGCTCCATCCCCCATGCTACGCACTCCCCATCGTGCTCCATCCCCCATGCTGCACCAGCATCAGCCTCTCTGCCCCCAGCATCAGCCTCTCTCCTCCCAGCATCAGCCTCTCTCCTCCCAGCATCAGCCTCTCTCCTCCCAGCATCAGCCTCTCTGTCCCCAGCATCAGCCTCTCTCCTCCCAGCCTCAGCCTCCCCCAGCCTCAGCCTCTCTTCTCTCAGCCTCCCCCCTCCCAGCCTCCCCCAGCATCAGCCTCTCTCCTCCCAGCCTCCCCCAGCATCAGCCTCCCCCAGCATCAGCCTCTCTCCTTCCAGCCTCCCCCAGCATCAGCCTCTCTCCTCCCAGCCTCCCTCCTCCCAGCCTTCCCCAGGATCAGCCTCTCTCCTCCCAGCCTCCCTCTTCCCAGCCTTCCCCAGCATCAGCCTCCACCTCCCAGCCTCCCTCAGCATCAGCCTCCCCCAGCATCAGCCTCTCTCCTTCCAGCCTCCCCCAGCATCAGCCTCCCCCAGCATCAGCCTCTCTCCTTCCAGCCAACCCCAGCATCAGCCTCCCCCAGCATCAGCCTCTCTCCTCCCAGCCTCCCTCCTCCCAGCCTTCCCCAGGATCAGCCTCTCTCCTCCCAGCCTCCCTCCTCCCAGCCTCCCCCAGCATCAGCCTCCCCCTCCCAGCCTCCCCCAGCATCAGCCTCCCCCAGCATCAGCCTCTCTCCTTCCAGCCTCCCCCAGCATCAGCCTCTACCTCCCAGCCTCCCCCAGCATCAGCCTCCGCCTCCCAGCCTCCCCCAGCATCAGCCTCTCTCCTCCCAGCCTCCCCCAGCATCAGCCTCTCTCCTCCCAGCCTCCTCCAGCATCAGCCTCTCTCCTCCCAGCCTCCCCTAGCATCAGCCTCCCCCTCCCAGCCTCCCCCAGCATCAGCCTCCCCCAGCATCAGCCTCTCTCCTTCCAGCCTCCCCCAGCATCAGCCTCCCCCAGCATCAGCCTCTCTCATCCCAGCCACCCCCAGCATCAGCCTCCCCCAGCATCAGCCTCTCTCCTCCCAGCCTCCCCCAGCATCAGCCTCTCTCCTTCCAGCCTCCCCCAGCATCAGCCTCCCCCAGCATCAGCCTCTCTCATCCCAGCCACCCCCAGCATCAGCCTGCCCCAGCATCAGCCTCTCTCCTCCCAGCCTCCCCCAGCATCAGCCTCCCCCAGCATCAGCCTACACCCTCCCAGCCTCCCCCAGCATCAGCCTCCCCTAGCATCAGCCTACACCCTCACAGCCTCCCCCAACATCAGCCTCCCCCTCCCAGCCTTCCCCAGGATCAGCCTCTCTCCTCCCAGCCTCCCTCTTCCCAGCCTTCCCCAGCATCAGCCTCCACCTCCCAGCCTCCCTCAGCATCAGCCTCCCCCAGCATCAGCCTCTCTCCTTCCAGCCTCCCCCAGCATCAGCCTCCCCCAGCATCAGCCTCTCTCCTCCCAGCCTCCCCCAGCATCAGCCTCCCCCAGCATCAGCCTACACCCTCCCAGCCTCCCCCAGCATCAGCCTCCCCTAGCATCAGCCTACACCCTCACAGCCTCCCCCAACATCAGCCTCCCCCTCCCAGCCTTCCCCAGGATCAGCCTCTCTCCTCCCAGCCTCCCTCTTCCCAGCCTTCCTCAGCATCAGCCTCCACCTCCCAGCCTCCCTCAGCATCAGCCTCCCCCAGCATCAGCCTCTCTCCTTCCAGCCTCCCCCAGCATCAGCCTCCCCCAGCATCAGCCTCTCTCCTTCCAGCCAACCCCATCATCAGCCTCCCCCAGCATCAGCCTCTCTCCTCCCAGCCTCCCTCCTCCCAGCCTCCCCC